>NW_027397064.1:71825609-72022696 GCF_003265705.2 Callorhinus ursinus | reverse complement strand
GAATTTGAAAGTTCAGAAAATATAGCAAGAGCAAGGTTTGATCCTGGTTTTGGGGATTGCATATAATTTGGAAGGCCCTCTTCAGAATATAATATGGAATTATAAAAACAAAATTCCTAGGGCCTCTGCCAGATTGTTCCAAGGGCCCATGAAACCGAGAGGTCCTGAATCTTCATTAGCTTTGTAGTAAAACCTCCTCTGACTAAGATACACAGAAAGAAGGAATGTTCATAGGAATCTGTGTCTTTGAACATGCACTTTACTGATGACAATTCCAGGAAAACAGGTCAGCTCTGCAAAAGCAACCAGATTTAATTTTTTTTTAATCTGAAGATTAGAGGAAGAAATTCACTAAACATTAAATATATTTTTAAATGATCATAAGTCATAAGTCATAGCTATTTATCAAGGAATTACGTGAAAGAGGAGGGGAAAAGTCCAAATGATATCACATACTAGTGAAAACAAGAGCAGATTTAGGGGCTTCGGTATCTGCGCTATGATAACGTCATGAGGTCTGTCTCAAGGTCTGATACTGTTAGAATTCACTGAAGTAAGGACAGGATTTAAAAAAAGCAACCCACTCCATGACACCCTGATTTGATGAAAGTATCTAAATTCAGTATCTTTGGAGCTTCTGATTTCTGAGCCTTTTATAATATCACTAAATATTACTTTATAAGGTCAGATTTTTGTTATCTAAGTGAGGTATAAACCAGAAATGGTAAAAGTGACATCCTAATTATTTTCGGGGTCATGGTGGTTTATTTTATTCATAAGCATGGTAGATGAAATAACCTTGTTCCTTTATTATCTTAATTAATATTTATTAAGGACTTAGTTTCTACCAGACACTTCACACACATTATTTCAATCCATCGTCACATTGGTCAATGAAGTAGGTACTTTTATCGTCCCACTTTACAGAGAAGGACCCTGAGGGATCGAGAGGTTAAATATTCCCCTGTAGTGGTTCAGGGACCTGACCTGCCTGACTTCTCTGTATTCGGTGCCAGGATGCTACATTATTAACAAGACAACTACTAGGTGATAGGATATTAGTCAGCAAAGGCTCTCATGACAAAATACCAAGAACTGAGTGGCTTAAATCACAAAGGTTTATGTTCTCACAGTTTTGGAGACTGGAAGTCCAAGATCAAGGCATTGGCAGGGTTGATCAAGGTGTCTGGTGAGAGTTCTCCCCTGGGATGGCTGATGACTGCTTTCCCGTGACCTCGCCTTTGTGCCTGTGCAGAAAGAGAGAGAACTCTCTGGTTTCTCCCCTGATAAGGACAATAATCCCATCAGATTAGGGCCCCATCCTTATGACTCCCTTCAACCTTAATCACTTCCTGAGAGGCCCCATCTCCAAGTACAGCCACAATGATGGTTGGAAACTTCAACATATGTATTTCAAGGGGACAAACACACTCAGTCCAGGATAGATAAGATCACCTTAATTTTCACAAAACAGCTATTCTCCGAATTAATGACATCTTGGTCAGTTTTATAAGAATGACCATTTGCACCCTGCTTTCTTCCTCAGCTCACATGGGGGCTACTCCTAACTCCCATCCAACCAACCCTTCCCTCCAGAGCGTGTCCACTGTCCCGGACACAGGGCTCCCCCTGCTGACTGCTGGGGACCCTGTGACCGCGTGATCTCAATGCTTTCAGCTCCTTACACCTTTTCCAGCAGGGAGCAGGAAGAGATGTGGAGCCCGCAGGACACTCTTTTCCCTATTTCTCTTTATCTTTTACCTCTCACAGTTCTGATAGCTCCACCTCAGATAATGTTTCTCTGTGCTCTTTGGCTTTTTTTTTTTTTTTAAGATTCTATTTATTTATTTATTTGAGAGAAAGAGCCTGCGTGCAAGCAAAGGGAGGAGGCGGAGGGGGAAGGAGAGAGACAAACAGACTCTGCGCTGAGCATGGAGCCCAACTAGGGGCTAAGGGTTCGATCCCACAACCCTGAGAGCATGACCTGAGCCGAAATCGAGTTGGTCGCTCAACCGACTGAGCCACCCAGGCACCCCTCGTTAGCTTTTTTATAAAGAAAAATATCATTTCCTGTATTCATTTTGTCTGTGACTCATAAGACAAGCAAAATAAATCAAAACAAAATACAACATGGATACTAATTATTATGGACAAGGGAATCGTTTTTACTGAGGGAAGATTACCTCAAGGAAAAACAAGGATTTAGATTCAGACAAAAGGCCTCAAAACAGAATGCCTCAGAATTTTTCTTCATCTCAGTGACATTTCTTGTGTTCTCACTAGCTAAGGCAGCTGTTAGTGGAGATGCTGATTAGATAGGCACTAAGGGAAGTTTTAACATCCTGAGATCTGGGGACCCTGAGCAAGTCACATCATCTGGTGGTAGCCTCATATTTTTTGTCTGTGAAATGAAAGGTTGCATTAAATGACCCTGAAGCTCCTTCTAGGTTTAAAACCCAATGTTTCTCCGCTATGTAAATCTCAGGGCAGGCTTCTGTGTCTCTCTATTGGTGCTCTCCTCTGACCCTTTCATTTGTATAGAAGAAGTTTGGGGAGCAAGTGTTAGTCCTAGGAGCAGATTCAAAGTTTGGGAGTGGGACAGATGAAGAGGCCAGGGTGAAGCTGAAACCCTAACACTCTTTCCCACTGGGAGCATCTTGCTTTGCTGCCTTTCACTTCCTTCTTGAAATAGTCTGCTTTCTTGTCTCTTACGAAACTAAGCTTCTTGGTTGTATTTGAGCGTTCTGTCTGCTTTCTCAAGGGCTTGTTTTTTCCCTCTTGCCCCTTAAATAAGAAATTTTTCAGAGTTTTGTCCTTAGGTTTCTATTTTCTGCCCAGCATACCTGTGCAGTAAACTCCGTTCCTTCACATTCTCAAGTCAGAGCGTTATTATGAGGCTTTATTAGTGGGCTGGTAGTAGGCTCTGCCAGTTGACTCCCCTCCCAGGCCCTGAGTGGGTAAATCCTACCAGTCTTCCTAGACGGGTACCTCTAGTTCCAGTCAGGTAGCAAATCCCCATGATTTTTACTCTGCAAAACCTTTTAAATCTTTTGCTCCCTATCCTAATTCTTATTAGGTCTATGGAACTTTTCAAGGGAACTTTACAAACACTTTCTGAACAATTTCCCTGCTTCCAGTTAGCATCATAGTCTTACTATCAGGAGACCCACCCTCAAACTGCTATGGTCATGGGAGTCCCTTTCTCACGAGCTGTCAGTGTTCTCTGCTGCCTGCCCCTCTATCACTTTAGTTGACCACAACCTTTAGCATGGCTTTGAACTCATAATCTGATTCTAAACTAACTTTCCAGAGTCCCATCTCATACTGCTCCCTTAACCCAGCTTAAGCACCAGCAACGGACTCCATGCCAGTCCTGGGAAGCCCCCTGTTCTCCCATCTAGATGCCACTCATGCTGTTTGCTGCTCCCAGAACAACTTTTCCTGGTTTATCAGAGTTGGAGCAAATCTTAATTTCTGTGTGGATTTTCTCCAATTGCAAAATTGCCAGATTCTCTGTCTTCAGAATTTCCTATAACCTTTAACATTTTCCCCCACTTAAGAGAGTAATTTATGTCCAATGCAGAACTTTTAGAAAATAAAGAAAAGCAATGGATAGGAACAAAAACTTTCAGAGAAAAGATTGTTAACATTTGGATGTGCTTATGTAATTTCAATGTTTTCCCAAGCATATTTATATGCAAAAGTAATATACATTCTCATTTTTAATCTGCTTAGATTACTTTTGTATATATCCCGAGATTTTTTTCTTCAAAGATGTTCTTAATATTATATTTGATAACCCTTTAGCCTTTAAAAATCCTCTTAATATCAACATTGACAATGTTCTGCTTTGTACTCTTATTTGATTCTAGGTCTATTTTATGTACTAAAATTTTATTTTTGTGATGTTAGAAATCATACATCAGGATATCCTAAATACTCCTACCTTTTGTAATTATTTGTGCATTGGACATTGACTAAATTAACTGGTTTAATCCCAGAGAGTGAATATGGGGATGTTCATCCTTGCGATCAGTAACCGAGCATAACCGCTCTTCTAGAAATCTAAGTTCGTAGAAAAGTTACCTCCACTGATCTACCTTCCCAAGTACCTTGCTCCTCTCTCTGGCATAAATGTTTTGGTCCCAGTATTATGTTAAGGTTTTTCCATAACACTTCCAGGTTAAAATTTTTATACAGTCAAAATGGCACAAGGGAAAGCCAAAATATTAGCAAAATCTCCTGACAAAGAATGGACAATTTTCATATTTATTAGAATAAGGACTTTTCCCCATGTTTGGCCTTTTTTTTTTCTTTTTACCAATAAAGATGCACAATAGTTATGTAGTAACTGGGACAAGAACTGAGACCTCATTCACTTTGGGCTTTGGTTTAGCCAATTTAGAACCACATTGCTTAATTCCTGCTTTTATAACCAGTGCATTACAGGAAAAAGGTTTCCTTTGTATAGCAAGCTAAGTCAAATACTGCAATGTGGACTTCAGTGTTGTTGATTTCTATTGTTGGTGAGGGCTATGTAGTGTTTAATCAGCTGAGATTTTGCATTTTGGTTTTACACTATTTTAAGGGGAAAAAAAGATTCTTTTCATTGTGACAGGTTACTTATTTACTTCAACTGCGCACTTTTTTTCAACCAAAGTGACCTTAAATGAGATGGACTTTATTATGGGAACTCCAAAGTAATGTCTCAGAAAACTTAATGAACAATAAAACTAAACATTTATATATTTTAAAACATTAAGAAACTTACCTACACAGGTGACTTTTAAAAAGAACTTACAAATTCTGCCATATTTGATATGTATCATATATTATATTTGATGTATTATGTATATGATGTTATACATTTGAATTCTTACAACCACTTAAAACATGAGCACCTTTATTTTAGTTAGTAAAAATGGTATTGGTAACTTTCTGAGGAACTCATCCCTGGCTAAATGGATTTTGCTCAAATTCCCCAAATTATCTTCAAACTCAGACACATTTAAGAAACCAGAAATGAAACAGGATGAAAAGAACTTGTTGGAAATTAAGATAAATCGATTTCACACTACTTTAATAGGATACTTGACATTATAATTTCCTAGGGCCTTTCACCTAACACCATTTTTTTTTCTACTAGATTAGGAAAAAAGGATTTAAGATACATTTATGTTTGTCACTGTGATTCATTTCTTCTACTCATTCAACAATACTTACTATGCATCCATTAAGCACGAGGCACTATACTAATATCTGGAACTGTGTAACAAAGAACCAGACATATATAATTCTTGTCATTACAGCACTTAAAATCAAGAGATAGAGATAGATGTTACTTGTATCACTGAAAGGAAAAGTAAAAACAGCTGAACTTGAGAGAGCTATAGTCCAGTGTGGACTGCCCATACAGAGAGAAAAACATGGACTTAGATGTTTTGGAAGAAAATTTTTTATTTCATTATGATTTCTAGTCCATTTCAGGCAAATTCTCATGGGTGATGTAAAAAGAGACCGATACAACTTGTCTAACATTCTTCTCTGATATACACAGATTTTTGTGCCTCCTCTCTTCCTCTCTCCCTCTCCATACAAATATATAGAAATACAAATACAAATATATATAACTTTTAGCACTGAATTTAGGAACTGAAACAAATTATTTATTCCGGCTCTCTCACTTACATAGATGAAATAAATGATGTTAAGTGAGGCGATATGACCTGCCCAGGTCATCTGATATTGATCAAAAGTAGCAGGAGTCAGGGTTGAACCAGTTTAGCTGAAGCCCAACCACAGCTTGGGATGTGAGTGCTATTTGACATTTCCGGGTTCACTGTTTCACTGCACACCTTCTGTCAGCAGTCAAGTTCAACCATCACTGATCAAGGTGGTTGGAAATGTAGGCGCTCTCCTCATTTATTCTTTGCATCATTATTGCTCCCTTTTCCATCTTGTGCTTGTCCTTCTTTTGCTTCCTAGAGAGCATAACTTCTAGATCTAGGAGCCGTCTGATATCAAAGCTTGTTCGACCAGACACATCACCCCTCAGCTTATTTCAAACAGGAAATCCTCCTGGTTGAAAAAAGCGGTGCCAGGACATATGAAAAGATAGGTCAAAAGATAAAACTGTTTAGTGCTCTAACGACTACCTAGAGAAAGTAGTCTTGCATCACTTGAGAGATGGGTAATCATTTCTCTAGGATATTAATTTGTAGAAACAGGTGTTTTTCTTTTATATATCAATAAGAGATGTAAACATACATACCTTTACATAAATTACACGTCTTGTATTTTATATAATGTCTTTTATTTTTAAATTAAGAAGAGAAATCTAATCATGACATGGTAGTTATCTTATGTAAACTCCTCTAAATCATATTCAGTGTTTTAAAAAAAATGAACAAAGATAATATTTCGTCAAAAGGAAGGTCTGAGTGAAGGAGAATCCTTTTTTTACATTTAAAGGGGAAATGTACTAATTATAGCTTTTATGTGCCAATGACTGTATCTTGGCTATTACTAATTGAAAATCTTTGCGTGCAATAAAAAGAACAATAAGCAGTGGGCTTCAATGTAGAAATGATTTAACTTCTATAACTGTTCTTGTTTATTTTATAAATAAGTTTGCTTTAAGGAAATGTTAAATCATTATCTTAGTTTTAGAGAACATTGCCAAATCTTTTGCTATCATTCATAGGTTACATGGACATTCTAGAATTTGAGTGGTGAGAATTTCTTTTGGCTCCTGGAAGTACCTGGATAATGATCAGGAGGGGAAAAAAGCAACCACACATCAATTTCCTTCCTTCTGCTTTATCCCCACCCAAGACATCACCTAAAATATTCTACGAACAAGGACTTGAAATGCGAAGAAGGAAATCATACCAGAAGTTTCAACTGCAGACTTTTTCTGCTTAGAAGATCCTTAATAAAACCTCCTGTCAAGATTTGTGAAACATCTGACAAAATCACTGGTCTGAAGTTGCAAACAAAGTATTAATCAAGGCAGCCCCACTGTGGCTTAATAATCCAGTGACAGACACTTCTTGGCAATCAAGTTTCCTCTGATGATCATCTAATCAAACAGTACTGATGCTATCGCACCATCACTGTGGTTGAGTTTATGGAGAAGAGGACTCATCCCAAACCAAGCAAATTCAATGGTGCCTTGAAAATCAAAGGAGCGTGCCCAAAGAAGTGCTTCTATAGAACTCTGAGTTACCGTATCAAGGAAGCGGTAAATAAAATAAATGCAATAACAACTCCCGTAAGAGCCGAGAAGTGTCAAAAATTTTTGGCCAGTGAATACATTACAATGGCAACACCAAAGGAGTCCGGTGTGTTGGAGCCTGAAACCCAACTTCCCCTCCGTGTGAAGGGATGGGTATTAATTTGGTTAATTTCTAATGATCATTCGTAATAACTTACAAAAGAGTTTGAATAATGAAACAATGTAAAAAGAAATTTGGTTCCAAAAATAAGCCTTTCCACGGCAGAAAATGTCTTAAAAACCTGCAGTATTTAGAAGCTTAATTAGTACACTGGGTCATTATGACATCTAACTCGTCTCATTACCCTCCTAATGTATTATTAGTTGGCAGTTAAATACTGTCTGCTGGGACCTAAGAGTTTTTCCTCTTGTCTTTTTGGTCATACTTATTGCCTAGGTCGACAGCTTACCTGTAGTGAGGAAGAAATGGAACACCAATTAGAAAGCTTTCAGCCCAGCACCCATGGAAAAGCCAAAAGCTGATAAAGGTCAGCGTGAAATTTGAATGACAGGGCTAAAGTCTTTTACTCATAATTTTGTGTTTGCAATAGAATTCAGAGCAATTCACAGCCTTAAAGGCCTTAAGTGAGAACAGCAATTAATTGTAATGAATAATCTGACAAATCTGGTTGACATATGGCTGCTAATGCCCTCCTTTCTAGTGGGAGCAGTGGAGGGATTAGATTAACTCAAATGAAATCTGGGACTGCCATGCCATCTGCATGTTCAGTAGGAAACGGTACACGTTAAATGGTGAGTGGGTAGATATCTGTCTTGTACTCATCTCTCTCTGAGCCTTTGGCCGATCTGGGAGCCGCGGTTTTATTACTGCACCAGCTGCCTGTCAATAGAGGAATACGGAAAGGAATAGAGTACAACCGAGAAAGCTAATGTACCAAGAAGCTGTTAAAAATTAACTAGATACAATTAACATGGATTTCTAAATTTCTCTGTTTATACAATGCATATTTATATTTTGATTTTTGGTTCACCCTGTTGAATATTCCTTAATTAAACCGTATCATTTCCATATGCACCATTTATCTGCCCTGCGTGGAAGGAGATACAAGAGGCAAGGTAGAGCCTGAATTTCACATATTCTTGGGCATGAATAAAACCAACTTCCACTTTCCCAGGATGTTGGGGGTAAGGGAGAGAATGACTAACTGAAAACCACAGATAATCCCTGAACCTCATTTAGAAAGTGCCCCCTTCTTTCAAATTCTGCCTCCCCCTTTCTAACTCAAGTGTTAACGAATAAGTAGCGACTTGGGGTGCATTACCCACTCCCCTCTTCGGTCTCTGTGCTTCCTCCAATGAAGGAGGCAATAATCAGAGATGTGGCTAAAGGCAAAGGCAAGTTCACAGCCTTGTGATTGATTTCTGCCGAGTCCAGTGCTGCCTGTTTCTGTTAGGAGAGGAAGTCGACAATGCACGCTTCTCCTTCTCCCTGGATTTTAATGCGTTCCATCATAAAGCCCCATTTCTTCTTGACCTGGCTGCCGCGCTGAGCGGAGTTTACTTTTTATTTTACTTGAACACCTTGTATTAAACTCCAAGGCTAAACTGTTATTTGAACAAACAACCCATGTACAGACCTTCCCTTCGGGGTGCGAGTTAAATCCCAGCCCAGCTCGCTCACTTCCATTTAGACCCCAGTTGCCGCTGCCAGTTATTAGTCGCTGGAGAATATAGATCCTGAAACCTCATTCTGCTTCTTCTCTTTATAGGCTTTTCACTCGATCAAATTAAATCCATACAAACCTTGTGTGCTTGAAAAGAAAACAAATGAAAATTCTCTTCCCAAGCTCTTGTCACTCACGGTTTCTCAGAGGCTTCCATGGAGCGCGGTGGTGTGGGATCTGGGTTACCTGCTGCTTCTTCCTATCGGAGCTGCGGGGCATACCTGCTATCTGTACAGGGGAGTGAAACCGAAGCCCAAGCCCATTAGCTCCTTTATTTTCAATCTCCCAACAAGTTAGTGCTACCTGACAGCGCTCAGAGTTGGACACCACAGCCTTGTCCAAAAGAAGCATTTCCCGTCAAGGATAAAACACAACTCATCTTCCTGAAAGCAATTATGGAGAAAAAAGTTGGAACATTGAGAGGGACCAAACAACAGCCTTAATAATGGCCAATTTTGAATGCATTTAATACATTTTAATGCATTCTCATCAGGGGCCAAGTATGGAGGGTGGTGCGATGACAGTGGAAAAAAATCACTGCCCTCTTTTAGGAAAACTTCATCTTGATCTAATGCTGTGTAGTCTCAGACAAGACACTTAATCTCTCTGGGCTTTAGTTTCTTCCTCCACATAGTGAATTTGTTCAACTCTGTGGTATTGTCAGAGGGCTAGATATTTTCCATTCCTCCTTAATGTGAACTGGGTGGTGTTGGGTTGCCTACAACTAATATGGGGTTGGCATTTTTCTGTTTTTTAAGGGGTTCAATTACCATCTCTAATTTACTTTAATATTTTATACATTTTAAATTTGTTTAAAATACCCTATCTAATAATGACATATACTAAAAATCAGCCCGAGATCTTCACAACTCATCTGTGATAATTACAATAGATCCAACCTTATAAAGTTGTAAAAGTACCTCTAGGCAGTCTTTCCATCTGCCTCTAAGCAAGATACCACCTAGCAAAGCAGAAAGAAGGGATGCTACTTCAAAGGTTATTAAAACTATTTTTAGAGCTTTTATTGTTAACACAATCCAGTGTTTTAAAAGCATCCTTAATATAAAGTTTTTTATATCCTAAATGTAAGGTAAGCCCTCATTTTTTTCTGCCCATAAGAGTAATAAAGGTACTGGTATTCATAATAGTTGACCTATACTGTATATTTAATCAAATATTACTATAGAAGCATACACTGCCCTTAACAACTAGGATTTAGAGTACCATAAAAAATCTTGTCTGTTATCATTTTGAGATTTTTTTTTAAAACAGTGATTTTGAACTTCTTTTTTAGATTTATTTATTTGAGAGAGAGAGAGAGTGGGGTAGAGGCAGAGTCTGAAGTGGGAGAGAGGAACTCAAGCAGACTCTGTGCTGAATGCGAAGCCAACAGGGGGCTCAGTCTCACCACCTGAGCCAAAACCAAGAATAGGATGCTCAACTGACTGCATCACCCAATCACCACATCATTTTGAGTTTTTTTTTTTTAAACAACTGTTCCTAGTTGCTAATTATATATGCCATGATTGAAAGTTCAATCCTCCCTCAGCTGTGAAATAAAATATTTAGGTTAAGCCCAAAAATCTTTTGATTTTCTTCCCAGCAAGAATAATTTTGGTATAGAATTTGAAATGTATGAACACTTCATGGATAATGTTCACGGGGAATGTTTAAAACATTTCATTTGAGTTGGGCACAGAAGAATTGAAACACACCATCCTGGAAAAAACTGGTATGGCCCTCCAGATGTTTACCGGCTGAATATTGTGATAGTTCATGTAGAGACTGCAGTTATTCAAACTAGTGATTGCGTTTGTGGTTTCAATATGCTGACTGTGGGGCTGCTCAACTTTTGGCGTAGCAGCGGGTCTCAGAATTGTAGTCCAGAATCAGCAGCTTCATCAAGTGAGAACCTGTTAGAAAGGCAAATTCTCAGGCTCTGCCCACTGGGGCATGGGGTTTACCCACTAAATCAGAAATTCTGTGTGTGGGGCCAGTGATCTATGTTTTAAGTAGCCCTTCAGATGATTATAATGCATGCCCAAGCTTGAGAATCAATGCTTTAGATGTTAATTCTTTGATTGCCTGCTTCAACATAAAAGAGCTCTCACAGAGCATTCTCTCCTATTTGAAAAAGAAGGAACAAAAGAAAGTGAGAACAACAAATAAGTAAGTAAACGAATGAAGGAAAGGGAAGACTGAGAGAATAAGGAAAAGAAAACTCGACCCTCGTAGATTGGTACAACTCTGCCAACTGCGCTGAAGGGCTGTCCCCTGGAAGGGAAGCCACAAGTACCCGGCCTAGTTTACAATTCATCTATCTGGAAGGTAAGCAAATGATTTTTCAAGGTCCTTTTCAGGTTTTGTTTTATTTTATTATTTTAAATTTCTCACCTAAATCCCTGCTAGGGATTTGGTTTATTTATTTTTTTTCTCCGCTAAGTGCACGTAGAAGTCAGCTGGTCACCACCTGTGTAAGGATACTTAGAAAGTTCTGTCCCTCCCCACTTCCTACCCCTTCATCAGTTGTTCCGCTTGAGTAGGAATTGTCCTCATCCTAGAAAAAGAAACCCTCCTGCACTGTTGGTGGGAACGCCAGCTGGTGCAACCACTTTGGAAAACAGTATGGAGGTCCCTCAAAAAATTAAAAATAGAACTACCCTATGATCTAGTAATCACACGACTGGATATTTATCCTAAGAACATGAAAACACTTAATTCAAAAGGATATGTGCACCCCTATGTTTATTTCAGTATTATTTACAATAGCCAAATTATGGGAATAGCCCAAGTGTCCATCGAGAGATGAGTGGATAAAGAAGTGGTATGTGTATACAGGGGAATATTACTCAACCATAAAAAAGAATGAAATCTTGCCATTTGCAACAACATAATTGGAACTAGAGAGTATGATGTTAAGTGAAATAAATCAGTTGGAGAAAGACAAGTATCGTATGATTTCGCCCATATGTGGAATTCAAGAAACAAAACAAGTGGACAAAAGAAAAAAAAAAGAGAGTGAGAAACAAGCCAACAAACAGAGTCTTAAATATAGAGAACAAATTAAAGGTTCCCAGAGGGGTGGGGAGGCGGGGGGGATGGGTGAAATAGGTGAAGGGGATGAAGAGTACACTTAGCTTGAGGCACTACTAATGGATGGAAGTGTTGAATCACTATATTGTGCACCTGAAACTATTACAACACTGTATGTTAACTATACTGTAATTAAAATTAAAAAAAAAAGAAAGAAATTGTCTTCATCTTGCCACCTACATTTAGACTCTTGGCCAACCCCATAATCTATCCAGGAGATATTTCTTTCACCACACTTGGAAACAAGTTCACCAAGCATTTTGCCCTTGTTTTCAGAAGAAACCTCTGTGATTTGTCATTTAATTGTTCATCTGACTCTCAGAGACCTCTAATGACAAACAAAAAGGAATTACTAAGATGGAAAGCTGTGATTATATCTCCCTTTAGTCCTCCCCGAGAGCCTAGTCTTGAAAGGCACTCAATAATTCTTTGTTAAATTGATTCTAATCATTTAATCTAAATAGCTTTCCCTTATTGGTCATTTCTCCATTTGTAGTTGTACTGACCTCTACTTTGATTGAAGGAAGGGTTGCTTCATGATTCGTATATGACACAGTTCTGCCTACATAGAATTTATATGTATAGGATCATTCTGGATTTAGGAAAATCTACTGCTAAACTGATAGAGCATGATCAAACTCATATTAACTACAACTCCTTGAAACTGTCTAATTCCTCTGTCTTATACAATTTGTTTTTCACTAGTTTAGGCTATGGAAGTATTTGCAGTAAGTTTTATTTATTAGGCACAGTTTTGGACACTTTCTTAAGATGTTAAAATGAAAGCCCTCTCACTTTGTGTCATTCACCAATTTAATGAGCCTACCTACTCTTTTACGCCCAGTTAATTGATAAAGAGGCTAAAGTGGTTGTATCATCCACAGCCTGGGCACAGTCTGCCATGACATTTCATACCGCCTTTGGGGTTGTAGAATCAGGTCATATTTTTTTTAAAGCAATTTTGTGTAAAATGTGATCAAGCTTACTAGATTTATGTATATTACTTTATACTCTCAGGTTTGTTGCACAAAATCATTGGAGACACTTCAGTCTGTTATTCGTTGCTCTTTATAAATGCACAGTATGGCCCTTGTGGGGGCTTATTATATGCCTTTAAAATTTGTGGCTGTGCATTTGATAGAAATTTGGAGAGATTCTCTCTTTCCCTAATACTAAGATACAGAATTTCTTTCTAAACATCAGTGATTCTCAACCTCTGTGTATTCAAAGATAAGACTTTATATAAGACAGAACTATTTTACACAAGATAGCACTATTTGTCACTAGTGCTGGATAAACCAGTTGATTCTGTTTAATGCACCCAGCCTATTTTAATAGTTTCCTAACTCTGAGTTTCCTGCCCTGAATTTCACACTCACTGTATTTGTAAAGATGGAAGAAAAAGAAGTTTTTTAGTCTTTTTTTTTTTTTTTGGTGCCACCTATTATCAATCTCTTTCACCCATTTAATAAAGGAGTCACATTTTCTTTCTTTCTTCTCATTCACCTCTGGAAACCTCCAACTTCACTTGACCCTGCCATAAGGTCCTAGAAAAAGTATACAGGAGTTTGAAAGGCAAGCAGTTCTACAGCATTCTAATCCATTTCAATTTTGCAGCACAATGAATACTGACAGTATAATAGAGAATTTAAAAACAAAGGTAAAGCAAACTATGAGTGCTGTAAGAATTTTTAATTTCACTAAACTCAGCAGGTGTAAGGAAGCATTTGCTTATATATTAGGCCTATCAAGTCATTATAAATTGAAGAATTCAATCTGCTTGTATAACGCCTTGAGTGCACATCAGATTTTTAAACCATCATTTAAAAACTTAATTTTAAAAAATAAAATACTTCAGATGTCTATGTTCCTTATAGACATCTATATATCCAAGTAATATGCTTTAGACTAATAGGGTTTGTGTAAAAAAAATCTGCAACTTATAAAGTTAATTTTTTTTTCTTGGATGGCTATAATAAATGTATCCGATCAAAGAATTGCATCCTTTTATTTTAATAACTGTCACCTGGGTTAAGAATTACGCTTAGCTTAAAAATGCAAACAATACTACTACTTCTAAATTTATTTTGTTAATGAAGCCACTACATAAATTTAGCACTTTTTTTTTTATTAATTGCTCACACTGAAAAGGGCTAAATTCAGAATAACTCTCTGTTTCAAAGACCTAATTGCCAAGGACCTAGCCTTAATATTAACTAGGATAATTATTATGCAAAGCATACCCACCCAGAATGTTTGCATAGCTATCACAAGCGCTTTCATAAATGATGCTTTAATTAGTCTTAATTAGAATTTGTTTAAGTCAGCAGGGAATGCAGGGCCCGTGAAATGATGTATGTAATAAGCATCAGGCTCACTTTTTACTTGGGGAATAGAGCTGACAAAATCACATCACGTTAAATTGATTCAGTCAGAATTAAAATTCTTATGGTATTAATTAAATGGGGGATCTCATTAGCAGGCTGCAGGGTGACGGAACGACTCTTTGGCGACCAGATGTGAGGAAAGAAGCCTTGAAGGAGAGTACCATTAGACCAGAAAGTCTTCTTATTCTTAGGTATAGTCATGCTAACATTCAGCTTGGGCCACAGCTGGCCATATGTATAATGTTAAGATACCAGGAACTTGGAACAATTTTTTTTAGGTCAGTTGACTTCTTCAAGCTTCAGCACCTCAGTAAAAAAATAAATAAATAAGTAAATCCTGAGCATCGAGAAACATTTTTATTTGACAAACCAACTCAGTAAACTTGGGAATCCATAAATAATTATAATGGATAAATATGATTTTTGTTATTTAAATACATGTTTTCCTTAGTGGACATGAAATTTACTAAGAAGTTATATCTAAGGTTCTTTCTTCATTTCTTACCTATATTTCTTCTCATTGGTTCTAGGATTACATTAAAAACATAACTTCTGTTTAAATAAAATACATGGTAGGGTATCAATTGATACATTCACAGAGCCACGGGTGATTTTTCTTCTTTCTGCTATCGGATAACGAAAGAAGGCGCACTTTGTTATTTATAAAACAGTTCTGAGTTTGCAAGTCTAGTCATGGATGGATGATATTTACTTCCAATTAGCATATGTTTTGTGAATGGCAAGGGGCATATGCTGCGGCTGTATACATTTTTGGTCAATATTAACAATTTAAGGCTTTGGCTTTATTTCTCTCAGCATTTGTAAAAATGAAATTTTTCTTATAAATGCAGAATGAGTAGAAAAATACTGAAGCTGAACCTTCCTATTCAAAGACATTGAGTTAGACAGCAGATATTTAATATAAAGGAAGTGAGTCTTAATTATTATCCATAGGAAAACATGAGTTTTTTGGGATGCAGAGCTAAAACTTTATTTTTTTTAATTTTTTAAAGATTTATGTATTTATTTGAGAGAGAGAGAGCACGAGCAGGAGGGCAGAGTGAGAGGGAGGGAGAATCTCAAGCAGATTCCACACTGAGGGCCGAGCCCAAGAGGCGGCTCGATCTCATGACCCTGAAATCAGCACCTGAGCCAAAACCAAGAGTTGGACGCTTAACTGACTGCACCATCCAACTGCCCCCATGGCTAAATCTTCAAAGAAAAACCAGAAAGTTAATTTAGTAGTTGGTGGAATTAAAAATTGTACCCACTCCCATTTTGGTGTAAATAAATGAATTAGTAAGTAAAAGTGTAACACTTAATGTCAGCTACCATATATTCGGGGAAAATCATTTTGATTTCCTTTAATTTTAAAAATGACTTCCATATTTGAATGGTGGGAAATACCATGAGAAAGATCAAGGAGAATGTGGACTACGGGTAAAGTATTTCTCTGGAAGAGATGTATCCTGGCTTCCAAATAGGTTGGTGAGTTTCAGTCTCAAACACCAGTTTCCTCTCTCCAGTAATCCTTATATTCACAGAAGTAATTTCACATTGCATCGTTCCCTGTTGCACTTGGACTTTTTTCCCCCAAAATGAGCCATCAGGATTTAAAGGCACAGTATAGATTGTTCAAAAAAAAAAAAAAAACCAGCATAAGACTGTCTCAGTCTACTTTGAAATGTTTTGTATGTTTTATATTTTGACTTCCTATTCCACTCCTTTCTGACAGGTTGTTGAGAGTTTAAGACATCACAACAATGACCAGCCCTTCAAATCCTGAGAACATTTAAGAAAGTCAGAACATGCTGTGCCGATGCCTTTTCACCAGAGTGTAACAAATGAAAATACACTTCTGTAGCCATTTATTTTTTAAAACCTCCTCCTGGAATTGGCTTAACAAAGACAAAAATTGATCTAACATTGGGCCATTTCTCCCCGACAACACGAAGAAAGAAAACGCACATTCAGTTCTTGGGGGATCCTTTTTGCAAAGTTGCTGTTTTGCCGAATAAACATTATGGAGTGTAGCACTCCTTTAACATTTTCTTTCTTTCTTTTTTTCTTTTTTTTAAAGATTTTATTTATTTGTCAGAGAGAGAGTGAGCGGGCATAAGCAGGGAGAGTGACAGGCAGAGGGAGAAGCAGGCCTCCCGCTGACTGAGCAGGGAGCCCGATGTGGGACTCCATCCCAGGACCCTGGGATCATGATCTGAGCCGAAGGCAGCCGCTTAAATGACTGAGTCACCCAGGTGTCCCAAACATTTTCTAATACTGTGTCCAGTGCCGCGTTCTTCAATGTGTTACATACCATATGCCACCTAAACCAGCCACCGCACTGGTGTCTGCATATCACTGACTGAGTATATATACATCTTAAGATAATCTGCAAATGGTCAGCCTTGAAATGAATTCTGTTTGGGATCCTAGGAATTTATATGAGATCTGTGTGTTTCAATACCCTTCTATAGACTTTTTTTTTTTAAACGTCCAGACCAATAATCCTAATTTGGCGCTATGATCATTCACGAGAGGACAACCACAACCACAACCATAGCAGCAAATTCCAACACATCCTATCTAGGAAACCGGCTTTCTCATGGCTATTTCTCTTCTTGGAAAAAAAAAAAAAATTATAACTATGCCTAGAGCCAACTCCTGCGTTCCTTGCCCTTAGCAATAGACAAACCTATGCTGAGGCTTTTTACAGCCTAAAGAAATATGGTAAAGGTATTACACAAACACTCAGAAAAATAAATTAATAACTCCAAGCCTTCTAAAGGCACAGAAAAGGGACGGCCCCTGTGGAATGCAATGGTTTTGATTTAGGTAGGGCCTGCTGGCCAATATTCAATTCCATTTGTAAAATTAACAGCTTCTCCATGAATTGAATGGATTTAAACTTAGAAACATCTCCTTGCTACCTCAGGAGGATATGGTGAAGGGTATAGGATTTAGAATCAGAGGCATCTGTCAGCATATTGGCTTTTCCACCCAGGTGCTTTGAGACATCTGCGAAATCATGAAAACTCTCTACCTTTCATGAAGAACGAATGCTCGTCCTGGCCCCTAAGCTACACTCCATGAGGGCAACAACGAGATGTCGAACTTTACCAGAGCCCCAAATATAATGCTGCTTAATAAATGTTTGTTGAAGGAGTAAGACAGTAAATCAAATCACCTTACATATATAATGACAAAAGAGAAAACAGTTTTATATTTAGCAACTCCCAGATCATTTCTGGAGAGCAGTTTGTGTTACAGGAGAGGGGAGAAACATAGGCACTCGAACAATAGGAAATACTATTTTGCACCAACCAAATGGGGTATCAAGAGTGAATGTATTAAACCCGGGGAGAAATGTTGCTTGTTATTTACTTTCATCTAACTTGAGCCTAGGAATAACATCAGAATTCTTGTTGTGACATGAGAAAACAACAGAAAATTTAGAATGCTGAGACATTTGTCTTGCTCGTGAAATATCTGCTGGGAATATTTCATTTATTTGAATATTCTTTTCAAGAGTTTTCTTGATATAAGTGTAATCTTTTCAGATGGCATGGCTAGGGGGGCCTGGGTGGCTCAGTTGGTTAAGCCTCTGCCTTGGGCTCGGGTGGTGATCCCAGCGGCCTGGGATCAAGCCCCGCATCAGGCTCCCTATTCAGCGGGGAGTCTATTTCTCCTTCTGCCACTCCCCTGTATGCTCTCTCTGTTGCAAATAAATAAATTTTAAAAATTTTTGAAAAAGATGGCATGGCTAAATTCCACATGAAATTAAGTTACTAGGACAGATACAGATCAGACAATATGATTTTTAGAAAGCTGAGAGAGAAAGAAAAATCATGCATATATGATTCTTGAAATTATAGCAGATAAGAGCGGGAATGGCATTCTGCTCTGGTGGGTTAGGCTAAATCAGAAATCATGATGTTGTCTTTGTGATCCTCGGTTAGGTTCCTTGTTTGCTGCCACTTCCACTATTGCTAAGTAGTTATGAACAATCCTTTTCCTGGATTGTTTATATTGTTTCCTATATTGATATATAAAAGTCATATGGTGATACTTTAAATAGCCCTCATGTTCTTAGGATAAGGGTAAAATAAGAAGGCCAGAAAGGCAAAGAATCGCTGTAGGAACTTAACTACATTTCATTACCATTTATTGATAGAGGAGTTTTTTATTTCCTGGTACCAGAGTCCCTGCCAGCTGTTATATTCTGGGCTTCAGATAGCCCAGTCACGTCTTAGGTATTTTGAATTACTTATTTCCATTTTATCTTCCAAACTGCTCCGCAAACATGGTAGGTTTTATGTGCAACATCTTTGGATGAGTTGAAGTTTTATGCAATATGTTGATTGTGACAGGGTGACTGAATTTTTGATGCTGGCCTGCCAACAGCCTTCAATCCCCACTTCTCCTCTCGCCCTTCTTCCCCACATCTGGACAGGCTCTAAGGAAGCTCTCTCAGATCCCGCTTTGGCACTGAAGGGACATTCCAACCACACCAGTCCCAGCCTGTACATGCAGGACCCTCCCCTCAGCCTTAGTCCTTCACCAACTTTAATGAAACCCCAGGGCAAACTCCTTTCTCTACTCCCTTGATCTATTTTCATGCTAACTTGGCAGCCAGCCCTACTTTCCCCGTGTTTCCTGTTAGTGGATGCATGGCATCATCAGTCTCAACATCCCAGCCAAATCTTGGGCGTGTGAGTCCGTCCTGCATGTGAGGGTTGATCACAACACCAGTCAAATACGTGCCCTTGCCACAGACAGAGCTTCAGCTAAAATGGAGCATAAGGATCTGTTTGTTTGTTTGTTTGTTTTAATGCACTGTGCTTTTTCTCTGTGATTTCTTTTAGACCCTGAATGCCCTGTGGACCAACAGGTCTGTAATAGACCAAAAAGGTCTAGATATTGATATGATTAAGAATATCAACAGCAGGGGCAGAGGTTAGGAGGAAAACTTGAAGGGCTATCAAGTCCCATTTCTTCAGGGCACAAGTTGGTTTCCAGCTGGGATCAGAAATTTTCCCTAGTGATGTAGCACTGCCTAATTAGCTGCATTAGGGAAGACTCAGCCTGTCCCTGAGCGCTGGCCTCAGTTGGAGACAGGAAACTCACCTACTTCAGTGGTAAGGCTGTAACACTTAATTAATTAATGGTGGCAGCGTATTTATGAGCTTGGGATAAAAGGGCTATACGAGTGAAAGTATCACTATATTCCTGCTTATTGCTACTGGGAAACACAAGTCACTCTGGCAAATTAGTGAATCCAAATTGAAACATATTTTCCCCCCAAGATTGATGGACTATGAATACCTTCAGAATTTCTTTCCTGTCTATTAATTCTAAAAACTTGGATCAGTTTTGTGATATGACTTATGTTTACTATTGAATTCAATGCTCATGGAGCAAAGCTTCAAGGTAGAATTATATGATCATATTATAGCAAACACAGTTATTTGCTATAACAAAGGATGTGGAGAGGAGAATGGAGAAAGATTCTTAATCCAGTAAGGAAAATTCTCCTCACTTATATAGATAAGGGTTCAAAGTAATGATGACGTGACTGAAAGAAATCAGGAGACAGGTCTAACTATTTCGCTCAGAACACCGGTCTCTCGGTTTTCTATGAAGTAGGTGTAGTGGATAGGAGCAAACGGCTCAGCTGAGCTACCAAAGAAATAAAGGTGAGCAGAGATAGATCCAATCCAAGCTCTGTATTGATAACAAAGGCAGGAAGAAAAGTCAAGTCATTAGGAAACACCGAAGGGAGAAATCAGACAACAGTTCTGGCACATAGGAGTATGAGTAGGATGACAATAAGACATCTAAATAGAATGATGCATATGTTTGAAAAAGCAGACCACTTATATGGTCTTTCTCCTTATTTCGTAGTGATCTTAAATAGAGAAACACAGTATTAAAGTTCTTTCCCCATTTAATTTTTCCCCTAAATATCTTGTCTCTGCTGTGTGAACGCATCTCCAAATCTCAGCTCTTCTGTGACTGCGCCCTAAATGCAGGAAGAGAACCACGTTTTTCACTCACTTTTTTCCCACAGGAATATAGCACAAAACATACATTTGCACTGGGCTACTTCCCCGATTTTAAACTCCCTGATACTAGAAAGGGACTTAGCAGTCAGAGGGGCCCCCCAAATGTGTCGATCTACAGTGTGAAGCACAATTAATAAAGATTCAGCAGAAGAAGGCTTTAGAGAAAATGGTAAGTATGAAAAGAAAACCATTTTCTAAAGTGCCAAAAGCAATTACCACTTGCACTTTGACCTTCTCAATTTTTGTAAGTAATAGTAGGAAAGAAATGCCTGAACAAAAGCTTTGCAGAGTGAAGACTTGGGTCAGATAAGGAATTCAGCTAGAGGATAACCAATGATCAAGATGGTTTCTGGGTCTCAGGAAATAGGATATTCCTTCATAAGATGGTTTCATAATGCTCACTGTCCTTTGGCAGTTCAGGGAATGGTCCAAGCTTATGCAAGACAGTGCTGTTAATTTAAAAAAGGAGATTTCTTGCTCTCCTCTCCAGGTCTAAGCCTGTATCTTCATAGAACTTGAAAAAGGTGGTATAAATAATCTGGCTTGTCCAGTCAAAACCCTCCTTTAAGTTTACAGGAAAAGTTCTTAGCACAGAGGCCCTGTTATCAAGCAAGGTACTGACCCCTAAGAGCACGGTTCATTTCTTTCTCCCTAAATATGATTTAGAACCATCTCCTATTTATGTTTGCACTTGTCTTAGTCTCTGTGTTTGTCTACATATTGTTCATTATGAAAAAAGTATAAAACATTTGTATATGTAACATATTATGTATTTATGAGAATATCATGGATATGCATACACATATGTCTCTTTGGCCCAGTTAAAATTCAGGAAATGATTCCCACATCTTGAACAAAGTATGTATGTTGGAGGTCATTTGTGAAGTTTAGCATAGAGCAGACTTTGTATAGTGAGAATTTTCTATGTTTGGGAAAGAGAGCAAGAAAATACAGTGAAATAACCAACCAACCAACAATCCCATGGGTAGTCCCCCTAAATCCTTTCAGACTAATTTGTTGTTAACTTGACTCTCATACTTAACTGTCTGAAAATATTTGGGACTGCACCAGCTAATGCAGTATTATCAGTATTCAGTTTTATTGCCAAATGATGTAGAAGAAAAAAAAAAAAACCAAAAATCCAAGAGCATAAGGCAAGAAGATTAAAAAGTTGCATAGGCTTGAGCCTATACTCACTGACTTTCTTTGTGGTGCAAGCTTATTAAACATTCTTAAATTGGGTTACTATCACTAGCATCTGAGAACTCAGTGATCCTATACGCCATGTAGGTTTTGGTGGGGGAGAGGCCATATCTTCATGAAAGAATCATCAGCGTTGTGAAGACGTGAAAACAGGAATGTGAAACATTTGGAACAAAGAACGAATAAGGACACAGGGACTCTGATCTTAGGGTAAAAAGACAGCTGGCAAAAAAGATGCTAATCACAGATGTTGAGAAAACACTTCTGTACGATTGTTTGTTTACTAAGTCCATGTCTGCCAAGGAGAATGAGGTAAATAATAAATAATATCCTTCAGGACCCTAAGCGACCTACAGTCATCAATCTATAAATGAATCATCAACCGTTTGTGAAGGAAAGACATGGTTCTTACCTGCAGGGATATTATAATTCAGCTAGGGAGAGAAGATACAGGCATGAATGGTTTAGAGTCTCCAAGGCATTATGTGATAACTTCTAAGAGAACCTGAGGTTTTCAGATCAGCTCACACTAAAATCTATGCATGGATCCCATTAACTCAGCGGCTCCACTCCTTCCTACCCCTCCCCCATGAATTAGGGCATAAACTCAACCATCTCTTCCTCACCTGAAAGCCCCCAGAGAGTTGCTCAGACATGCTCGTGAACTGTCCGTTCATGTTTTCTGTTCCAGCTTCCTCATGGAGCCAGCAAGACTATTGAAAAATAGTCTCACCTCTTCAGTGGCTGCCGGTGCCCTTCATGAGATTACTCTATTTTTGAATATCACCAACTGCTCCTTCTTGGAGTGTAAGGGCTGTACCGTGGTAGGCAGAACAGGTGGGGAGAAGACACAGTCTCTATTTTGTGTCATTCAGAGCCACATCAGCCCAAGAAGTAGCTCTACTTGAGTCCTAAGTTTCGTAAGACCACTCTCGAAAATACATCCTTAAATTTCCGATTCTAATGGCTGTGAAGGTGATGGGTTTCTGGGACCACATGAAATCAGACTCGATGCTATTGCTTTTATGATTTATGATTTTTTTACATATTTCTATATCCCAGGTGCCAGGTCTCCTTACTTCTTTGATCCCAAATAAAACCCTCATGCATATTAAGCCGTGCAAATATCATATTGCTTAAGTGCGGTAGGGTTGTGTCTCAACATCTCCCCTTCCTCTACTGTGCTTTGGCTCAGCTGTGTCCTGAACTATCCTGTCACAATAAAGGAATTCGAGGGGTGGGTGGAAACTTTCCCTGGCCTAGGGTGGTCACACCAGAAAAGGAATAACAGGTGGCACTTGATTTTTGCTGTGAGGATAATTAGAATTCTATAAGAGGGAAGGAAGAGGAAGATCAGAGCAGCTCTTCAAGTAAAAGGGTGGTATGAATATTGGGGCGCCAACTTTATCCCTGCTTCAGGACCCAGGCGCTCATTTCCTCTGCCACCAGGAGTGCTGGCTGCTGAAATTCATAGCTGAGTCCTTGTCTAGGACTTGCCCTCAGCACAAGGGACCTGTATCACCCAAGGTTATAGCCCCTTTCAAAGGGCAACTTGTCCCCAGAGATTGGTTAATGTGAAGGTACAAAGGCCAGTCTCCCCTACTCAATGTGAGACAGCTCTGCAGGCCAGCCCCATTCCAGAGCTCCCCGAGGGTTTGGTTGAGCTTGCTATGGCAACCAGATCACCCACTTCTTCACCAACATCTTCCTCTGCCCAATCCTCTGATCACTGCCTTACAGGTGTTCCCCAGAGCACTTTCCCTTAAAATTCTTTTATGTTGATCCCAGTCTCACAGTTTGTTCTGCAGAAACCCACCCAAGAAAAATGAGACATAAAAGAAGATTTTTCAGGGGACAGTGAATTTATCAAGTTAGCTAGAGTGAAAGTTTAGTTAGGGTTGGTAGTTTGAGACATAAAACTTGAAGAGAAGTTTTTCCGGGAAGCCCTTGAATGCCAGGCTATCGTGTTAAGAGTTTATCTGAGAGTAACCAGGTCAGTAAATATGCGGCCCCTGGGCTCCCAGCAGCTTCTCTATCCTATCCTTGGAGTGTGCTCTCTTCCCCACAGAATTATAGCTGATTTGAGAATCCTTCTCTAAGCTGAGAATCAGTCTGATTCAAGTGTCATGAAGCCTGCACCCATCCCAGCCATACATTTTTAGAAGCAGTGGAGTATCATCCTAATTTCTAATAAGAACTTCTTACCCATTGAGACTTGAGACATGTTTGTTAATCAAGAGTATTTTTCCGATAGTCTTTTGATATACAAACTTTAATGCTACCCTGCAGTGAAAATTAAAGTCATGGAGAACAAAAGAATCCATATAAGTACTGAGTATATATCCACCATTAGGGACCGAAATCTTTTTTCGAAGACCACTTGTTTGAGAATGTATTGAAATAGACTTACTTTTTTTAGGTTAACCTTTTAAA
The DNA here is from genome assembly GCF_003265705.2 of Callorhinus ursinus. Classification (NCBI taxonomy): domain Eukaryota; kingdom Metazoa; phylum Chordata; class Mammalia; order Carnivora; family Otariidae; genus Callorhinus; species Callorhinus ursinus. Next base: position 71,998,557 of record NW_027397064.1, on the reverse strand, counting down.
AATAATCTCATCGGATAGGATAACATATATATAGGGTGAATAAATAACAAAACTTTTAAAATATACCAAATGATGATATATGGTTTGACATAAAATACCACATTTTCAATTTGGGTTCTCCAATATCATTGCCACACTTAGTTCATACACTGCAGCACCATGAATGTGCAGTCTTGCTAAGCACTTCTTCCTCATGGGCAGGGAGGGTCTGTGCCTTGACGCCCAGTATCATGCATTACTTGAGAAGTGTGACCACGCCACCTCTGTCCAGAATATACTTCATTATTATTCCTAGTTCCCCCTTTGGCTCTCAAAAGAGAAAGAGTCAGTCTATCTTTAAATAGCTTTGTATCAGTGTTTCTGATCTATGTTGGAGTTCAACCAAAGAAATGAAGCAAAAATATTTACAACTGCATTCAGATTTCCATGGCCTAAAAGACATTTTATGTGTGCAGAATTTTCATCTTTCTCTGTCGTGGAACTGTAGCTGGAGGACTTAGAACATCTGTCATGATTTTATCTCTTGCTTCATATTGTGCATGGGGCCTGAAATGCAGAAGGAATCCTGGGAAGACCATCAAGAAAAATCACTACTTAAAAAAAAAAAAAGATGCATGAAAAGAACATTCTTCCTTATCAGACATTGCCCAAGAGGTGTGTATGTGGGTGGGTGGTGTGCTTGCACGTGTGTGGGAGAGAGAGACAGAGAGACTAAAAGTGCAATCTCCGAGCTGTTTCCACTGATCCTCATCATGTCAGTTGACCAAAAAAATAGACCAACAAGGTATCCAGTGAACTTTGAGCAACTCTTTATCTTTGAGTCAGAATTTCACGTGGAACTTTTTTATTTTATATTGTTAGGGGCCCCATGATTTCTTAAAACATCAAACACCCCATTTTTTCAAATGTAGCTATTATAAATGCCTTATTTATTTTAATCACAAACAAGTAACTAAAAGTGAGTCCATACCTAGGGCAAAGAGATGTTATTAGAATTCATATACTAAAACTCTTTGCATTTTTTTATATACAGCATTTTGATACAAATGGTGATTCAGTACCAGGCCTCAACAAAGGAGAACAAACAAATAATGATGAAGGGAGTTTTACCACTGGATGACTTAATTATAACCACAAACTTGTCAGTGGACAACTCAAAACACAAAGCATTTTGGGGCCCTTTAGTGTAGAGGCAAAGGTCCCAATACATTTAGGGGTCTGGAGGGCATCTTTGTATGACCGAATCAAACAGTAAGGACTGTTAATGATACTGATGGGTAGAATCAGAAAGACTCAATTAGTTTATATCTCTCTGTTCAAGAAAGCAGGGATTTTAAGATGTTTGAGCAAACTTCTTTGAAAAAGCGATTTGGAGCTCAAAAACACAAATACTTAGTATCTGGCAATTTCACTAAAGCGGAAAGATGGGATATCCAAGAAAACTAAATAGCAGAGGCAATATTGTCCAGAAATACATACTAAAACCAAAGACATATGCACTGGCCATATCTCTGCATTCATCCAAGAGCACAGATAATATAATTATATATTATAATTATATATATAAGATCCACACATGCGCACAGGCACACGCAGCATCAACATGGACCAACTCAAGAAGAAAATGTATGCTTTCTTCTGAATGTGGTTTCAGGGGTGCTCACTGTATCTCCGTATTTGTCATGTGAGGCTGTGACCTGCTCTCTTTTAAAAGCAACTCTTAGAGTATTGCACTGAAATTGATGATTTCATACTCAAAAAGACCCTTCTTGTCCAAAATATTGAGTGGAAGAGGCCATCTTTTTCTTAAGTTCTAAACCCTGTATGGTTAAGTCCATCCCATTTTACTATGTTTTTTTTAAGATTTTATTTATTTATTTGACAGAGAGAGACACAGAGAGAGAGGGAACACAAGCAGGGGGAGTGGGAGAGGGAGAAGCTTCCCGCTGAGCGGGGAGCCCGATGCGGGGCTCGATCCCAGGACCCTGGGATCATGACCCCAGCCAAAGGCAGACGCCTAATGACTGAGCCACCCAGCCCCCCCATTTTACTTTTTAATAAAAAAAAAAAAACATTTATTTACCAGGATTTTCTGCCTGAATGTGCTGTGGCTTTTCTGCAGAAACCAAATCTGCTTAGCTAGTGTCTAGGTTCATTCCTTCAAAATTGGTGATGATATGTTGTGTTGGTTTTTTTTTCCTGTAGCTAAAGTTCAGTATATTTTTTAAAATGATATTTTACAGGAATATAAAATAACAATGGCACTTCTACAGTTATAGATGTTTAGGAGGAAATGGGGTAATTATAAAAAAAAAAAAGGAAAAGAACAGGAGGTGGTGTTTTTTTCCCTAAATGTGCACAATATCCCCAGGAACTTTGGGACTCAGCACCATCATCCTCACACACGGTTGTTCGGCTTGCTAGCACTGCTTCTTCTTCTCTCACTCCTGAACACCACCTCCGCGGCTGCACTCGGTTTTCTGTTTTCCCTCAACAGCCTTATGACGAAGACTAGCTTTCAGTCTTTGAAAACACTACCAGCAGTAAAAAGACGGGGACAAACTTTCCCACTATAAGCAAATCTTCCACCCGGCAGATATTTTAAGACTTCACAGAAACTGAGTACTTTTCTCTTTTCTTTTTTTTTTTAAAAACCTAGTCCAAACCTTCTAAAACGTTCACCATGCCTGCTACCTAATGCATTTATCCGTGGCCTATCTATATTCTACTCTATAATCTCTTCCTTCAGGTCTTCATTTGAATAATATATTGCTTATGTGAAAATTGCTGGATAAATTACTCGATTTTTTCCTATTATCTAGTATATCTGCAATAAAACTGATAAACTATCTCTGTAAATACATTTATAATAATTTAAGTTAGTCTTCCCTGCTGATTTGTCTGTCTGCCTGCCTGTCTTTATCTAGCTCTTTACACTCCCTTCTCAAGCCTTTGGCTAGGGGGGACTTGGAGTACTTTGTTTCTGTTTGTTATATAATGAAGACAAGCTGCTAAGTAGATGCAAATGCTAATTCTGTAGTTACTTTTCATTTCACATGAAATTTCATTAGTGTTAAGTATGGAAAATTAATTACTCCTTAATCACAAGTCCACAGAACTTAATCACCAACTACAAATAACTATGTTAAAGGGTAATGCTATGGATTAAGCGTAAATCAACAAAGCAGGCAAATTCTGCATTAAGACCAAAATTTAGGCGGGTACTCATGACCTCTAGATGCTAATAAAAAAATAGGTATGACCTCTGTGCTAGAACAATATTTTTCAAGTGTTTAGTTTTTCAGTCTATATATATATATACACATAGTCTATATATATATATATATATATATATATATATATATCGAGAGAGAGAGAGAGAAAGAGAGAGACTGAATATATATATATATATATATATATATATATATATATTTGTATTTTCTTTTGACCAGACTCAGGAGATAAAATAATGATAAAATAATCCCTCAAATTGTTTACAGTTGACTAGAGAAGCTGGACAAGTAAAAAGAGAAGGAGATTAACACTTTGATTAGGACTCTTCACAGATGTTTTGAAAGGGTAACAGAAGGAGAAGCTAACTGAACTTTGGGTGGTTTGTAAAAATTCATGGGACCACAGGATGTTAAACAGAAACCCTTAGGTCACTATTTACTCATATCTTCCCTTATTTATCTTTTCTCCACATTCTTCAGTGGAACTTATATATATATTTTTTAATGACCAAATCAGTGATGTGCTGTCGGCAGGTGGTGAGAATCCATTGGTAACATATCTTCCCAACTCTGAATTCATCAACATGTTAATTAATTACTTGAAATTGTTAATGGTAATAGTATTTACACCATGAGAATTGGTAAATCCTATTAAGCAGGGCTTTAAAAACTTCCTCCAAGGAGCAGGTTGTTAAACATTTACCAGCATACCACCTGGCCAGGAAATATAACATTCCTTGAATCTACTGAAAACTTAGTGGAGGATAATGAGAAAAGATAGTTCTTCCAATATCTCTAAGTATGGTCCATGATAAAGCAGAGGTTAGAATTATAAACAAGACACTATCCTTGCTTTCTTAGAGATTACAATAGGGAGGAAAAGTCATCAATCTATCTCAGGACCAAATCAGTTTAAAAAGTTCAAGAGGAGAGAGGAAGGCCTTCTAGAAGGACTGCTGTAAAAATACATTTCAAAGGTTGGTCTATGGATGATTGTTGGGTCATTAGGGCCCTATAGTTACTGTCACGTAAAGTCAGTGGGTCACTCAGGCAAGAGTGTTGTTTTGGGGGATGAAGTTCCTCAGAGAGTTTTTATCAGCCTGCCATCCTGTGGAGGTTCTACCCAATGTCAGCAATAGGAACAGTGTAACATAGTGTTTAAGAATGTTGATATAGGGGTGCTTAGGTGGCTCAGTTGGTTAAGCGACCGTCTTCGGCTCAGGTCATGATGCTGGAGTCCCGGGATCGAGTCCCACATCGGGGTCCCTGCTCGGCAGGGAGTCTGCTTCTCCCTCTGACCCTCTTCCCTCTTGTGCTCTCTATCTCTCATTCTCTCTCAAATAAATAAATAAAATCTTTAAAAAAAAAAAAAAGAATGTTGATATAGGCCTCTAAGTGCCTTGGTTCATATGCTTCATTATTATACAGTACCGGGAAAGTTATATTAACTCTGCTTCATATCCTTCTTTCTTAAAGTTAGAAGAGTATTAGTACTTAAATCATAGACTTTTTTTGAAGAATAAGCAAAGATGCAAAAGCATTCAGGACCTGCCTGGCATGCCCTATATATTCAAATGTTGTCTATCGTCTTAATTAACACATATTCACAAGGACTAGCAGCTTTGGTAAAATGAATTAGGCATGATCCAATCCTGTCATTATGAATACTTTTCAGAACTTCCAGAAGTCTTTGTTCATCCCTGAGCTTGACAAATATGAAGATTAACCATAGCATATTGGGCATTTGCCCAATTTCTCTACAGTAATCCCTGGATATTTGTGGTACTATCCTCATCTTTTTCTAACATTATGAACAAATACAGTAGATAGGAATTTGCTTGTATTGTTAGATTTACCTAATCAATGATGGGGGAAAGTCACAGATCTGGAAATACGATGAAGTTGACCTCATAATATGATACTTTAAAGAAATAGAAGTTTGACATATTTTTGGAAAGACACAAGCACTTAAAAAAAGACCTAGGACCGGTCCTTTACCTCGCTGGCCAGGGAGTTATTCACCACCTGCCAGTTCCTATGAAGTCTTTGTTTAAAAGCAATAGAGGAAAAGTGACCTTTCAACACAGGATGCTTACTTCACTTCCAGTTCTGCTTCTTGTGTTCCAGGAATCCCACTGTAAGGCCTGCTCACAGCCACAGATGTGACAGGACCTAGAGTCATCTCTGAGACATGATGTAGGCATTTACAGTGATTAGTGAATCATTTCTAAAATTCCTTGGAAATGAAAATCTGCTACATAGGGCCTAAATCCATAAGACCCAAGAACCTTAAATCATCTCCGTAAAGAGCCTATACACACTATATGTACATACTATGCACACGTTTGTGGAGTGATGTTTGGATGGAGGATGGGAAGAATGGAAATTGAGCAGGGTTCTTCTATGCAGTTTTAAAAGTCTTGGACTGTGATGCAAACCGCTAGGAACATAACCTGGATGACATAGTACAGATATTGGTGGAAAAAAGAGGACCTAGGGCACCTGAGTGGCTCAGTGGGTTGAGCGTCTGACTCTTGATCTCAGCTCAGGTCTTGCTTTCAGGGTTGTGTGTTTAAGCCCTGTGTCGGGCTCCACACTGGGTATGGAACTTACTTAAAAACACAAAACAAAATTGGACCTATGTTTTGATTCCAGCACTACAACTAATTTGCCAAGATGTTGTGCGAATAACTGCATTTCGTTTTCCTTTTTTTCAGGGTATTGGGTTAGATACATGGTTTTCAAACTGTTCCAAGAAGCCCTCGGCACCCCAAAAGAGGGGTCTTGAGGATAGCAGTTAGAAGGTAGCAATACCAGCACTCAGAAGTCCAGGCTACCGCGTCCCTGCCCACCACTTCATTTGATCAGTACAATACCACTTCAATCAGTTTTACAGATCAAATATTTACAAGTTTTTTATATGTTATATGTAATTTAAAAAAAAATACCACTGGTTAAAAGTTGAAAACCATCAACCTAGTTCAGACTTAAAGACTGGAGATTCTTCTTTACACTTTCCCATCACTAGTTTAGGAGGTGATACTTCATGTAATACTTAAAATAAGCTCATACTACTTAGGTTACCTAGACTTATAATTACTTAGAACTTATATTACTATATAAAACGCTGATGAAATAAAAAAAGGAGGTGAATATTCAGTAGGGATGAGATCTTTTCAATACTTTAAGTGTTGTAAGTGAAGAAGAGAAAAATATTATCTTCTATTAGTTGTATGGTATCTTTCATTTCATTCCCCTTTTCTATCTGATGTGGTTTATCACAGAATTCAATACTGGAAAGTACCTTAAGGAACCTATTATTTTACAGAGGAGTGACTAGAAGGTTATTCAGAGTTGCTCGAGGTGGTATTCTATGTCTAGGCTTCTTTCCTCTTTATCATATACTTTTGTTAAAGAAGAAACATACAAGCTACCTAAGGCAACCATATGGAGATTCTTAATCGCATTTTCCCCCCTTTCTCTTTGTGTCTGTTTCTCTTTCTCTCCCTCTTTCCCTCCTTCTTTCTCTTTCTTTCTTTCCTTCATTTACTAAACTATCTTTGAATTTCTACAAGGTGCTCAGCACTCTACCAGCACTGGGAATTTGCGATTATATAAGATCTGGTACTTATCTTATGAAATAGTCTAGAAGAGGAGACAGACAAGTAAACCACTTCTATAAGTATAAAGTGCTAGGTCTTATGGTAGAGAGATTCAAGGGTGCTGTTGAGGGAAGAAGCAAGACTTCTAAATCAAAGAGGCAATTGGGGGTGGTCATGGAGAAAGTGGTACTTGGAGTTCTACATTTTGAAGAACGAATAGAAATTGGGTAGACAAAACGTGTCTAAGGGCCTGTATATGTGTGGATAGGCAGCTTTGGAAGGAATATTCAAGATAGAAGAAAAAAGACTCAGATGCCTAAAACAGATGATGCATTGGAGGATCTGCAAGTATCTTAGTAAGTCTGGATGGAAGGGTGCATGTCAGGAAGGGGTGTGGGGAGATGAGAGCTGGAGGGAGCAGAAACATCATAGAGGGTCTTGTAAGACAGAATTCACAAGTATGAATTTTACCCTAAAAGTGTTAGGATGCAACACAGAGTGATTGATCAAGGGGATGCCATCATCAGGTCTGTATCATAGAAAATAACTGGCTGGACTGTGTGGAGAGATTGGCAGAGGTCAGTCTCCAAGATGGCAGAACGATAGCGATACGCTTCTAGTAATCCAGTAGGAAGGGATGAGGGTTACAGTGTGTAACAGAGAGAACTGACATCAGGGTATAAATCTTTCACAAATTAATTAAGAATTAACCCTGTGTCTACCTAAAGGGTTTGTTTAAGAAAAATACATGGTATGAAAGATTATTTTGGTCCTCCCATGGACCTGGGTACACTTGACAATAAAGATCAAAATCATAAATCAGCAATTCCACGTCTAACAAATACTCCCATGGGTATTTCCATAACATTAAAAGCAGACAATGTTTCCAGAAGAGTTAAATACAGTATTTTTTTTTTCCTTTTGACAGAGTAACCCATTGTTATTCTCTGACCTCGAGTTTCTTCGCTCTGGATGCTGGTTATATTTTGATCATTCTGGAGTCCATCCAAAACTATATAAGTTCAAAGAGATTTACTAAGATAAAAATTAGTATTCGATCAGGAAAGAGATTCCCATCCATCAGATCACTCGAAATAGTGTATTCGTTGTTTAGGACTATTATACGTGCTGTGAGCTGTGGATAAATGGGTACGGATGCAGAAAAGGACTTGTACTGAAAATTATAGAAATAGAGCTTATTTTGTTAAAACCAAGGGTTATAACTATCGTAGATAAAAGTAGAACTGAACATGCTTTTATTTTATATATTTTACTGGGAATACTCAGCTTGAATCACAGGGCCAGCATTTCTCAACGGTGGTACCAAGATCAGCAGCATCAGTCTTCCCTGGGGACCTCTTAGGAAAGCAAATTCTGCCAGTCTGCTTCACTTATGGAAACAGAAACTCTACAGGGCAGAGGAGGTAGTGATCTGGGATCGAACGGGCCTGCATGGGGGTTCTGCTGTATATCAAAGTTCGAGAACCACAGTGACTGAGCTGTTGTCCTAGTGGTTAATAGCATGGACTCCAGAATCAGGCAGACATGTCTTGAAAATCTGGCTCTTCTACCAAATAGAGGTGATCTTGGGAAATTTACCTAGCTTCTCTGAACTTTAGTTTCCTTATTTCTAAGTGGAGATAAACTTATTTCCTACTGCATAGGATGGTTGTAGAGATTCAGCGAGATCATTCATTCATTCATTTATTCATTCATTCTTACTCACTGGGCTTCCTCCCAGGCCTTCTTTACGGCACTGGAGATTTAATGGTGAATAAAAGAGACAGGTCTTTGCTTGGGAGAGGGGGAGATGGACATTCCAGTGCACTGCATGCTGTGGAGACTCATCATCCAGTCTGTCTGGCTCACAAGAAGCTCTCAAAAAACATAATTTGTGATGAGTATTAGCTAATCATTTCTCTGAATCTGAATTCAAAAGCAATACCATTTCCAATGTTCTCAACTAAGCTTTTGGAAACGTTGTTAAGATCAATATAGGTCTGGCTGGAGCAGCGTTTCAAGAAAAAAAAAACAAAAAACCCTCTGGCTCTTAGAAAAAATCCTAGAGACTCTAACTTATGAAAATGAAACTGCCACTAACTTCAAGACAACACGTCACCAGGACGGGAAGGGAGACGCACTCAGGGCTGGTGTTCAGGCCATTTGGAAATACTTCATTTGTAAAGGCTTTCAAACACCCCAAAATTTCTGTCCTCCTGCCTGCTGACCGCATGAAAAAAATGAACTGTTCCAATATTAAATGCTGCTAGAAAGCGCTCCGTCTTCGATGGAGGGGAGCAATCTTCTGGGTGTCCAGGAAAAGCGGCTACAACTTTCTTAACAGCCTCTCTCATCTGGTGATGGAGGCCTAATCGTTTAAATAAAAAAAAAGGGCAGAGAAAACGCTGAGAGGCAGTTTGATCTAAGTCAACCTTTTCAAATGACTACACTAATTTTAAACATGTGAATTTAACTGTATGTTTGCCCCTCCATAAACAGGGCGAACAAACAGTATATCATTTTTACACTTGAACTGTATTATGATTTTAATGCAGGCTCAGGTGAGGTGAGGTCAGAGGATACAATTAAATGGATCTGGTACCAGCTGGATATTAGGCTCTCTTTAACCATGCTTGGGTGATTTATCCATCAACAACTCATGTACTGCTCCATAAAAATTGATATCTGTTTAAAAAGAGGTATTAAAATACAGTGTACTTTTAAAATTAGAGACTAAAATATTGTGTAGTTGCCAGCAGGTAGTTTATTTAATATTCATGTGCAATATGAAACAGAAAGACTCCTGTTCTTGGAGTAAATATCTATTAGAATAAATTTGCCCCAGTTACTGATATATACAGAGCTTCTGTGCTTGGTCAAGTCCCTGGGAACAAAAGCAGAAACAAACTTTCAAATTATTTATAGCCCCGCCAGCATGTGGAATGGAGATAGGTAATAACCTCACTTGTTAAATAACTCTGTCTGTTCCTCAAGGATTTATTTCCATGTTGTTTTTTCATGAAAGGCTGTTTAAAAAGAAAAACAGGGGGGAAAAAAGGAAACAGAAATGCCAAGTAAATGGATTTATTAAGAGGAAATACAACATCCTGGTGCTTTTATATATTCTACTGTAAACCATGAATGGTTGACTTCAATCTTGTAGTTGAATTTCGTTCCTAATAGATGTTAATTCAAATATTTGGATTTTCAGCATCTAAAGCCAACTCGGAGCTCTAAGTAAAGGGCAATCACATTTGTCTACTAATATGCATATCAAAAACTTAAACAAATGAGCATTTAAAAGTAATATTTGATTAACCATTCGCTGAAAGAAAAGTAATTCTGCCTGTCTAATCCAGTAATTTATATAGTTTAGTGATTTGCTTGTCAATAATGAACAAATTGCCCTAATATATTACTGCAATGCTTCATTTTCATTAAGACATCTGCCAACTTTTCAAAAAACCTTTTCCATTTGGGACTTGACTTATAATTGTAGAGTCCCTTGGGGGAATTTCAATATTATTCTAATCAATTTTATCCACAATACACAATATGGATGATTACATCGCAATGTAATTTCCAAAGTTACCTTCTCGCATTAGTCATTTGCAAAGAGAGAGGACACTGCCAATGTCCCCAGAACATATTTTAGAAAAGAGACTCACTGCAACAATGGAGCAAAGAATATTTTTCATCATTTGAATGCATCACAACATGAATATGTATATGTACAGATATGCTTATATAATTTACAACCACACTTCTAAACTTTATGGTCTATAACATTTATGTGTTATTTTTATGCAATCGGATGATAATGGATTTTACAACCACAAGATTCAAAAGTCAAAAAGTCCTCCAAGATGATCTTCCTGTGTATGGAGTCCTGTGATGATGCCATTGTCTTTTTTTCTTTTTTGTAATAAAGGAAGGTGGGTCACGGTCCCAAGGGAAGCTAGAAAAAGAAAAGTGGTTTGTCTTACTCCAGATCGAATCGAGGCTCCCAAAGAGTTATTCAGCTAGCCTTTGTCCTTTGTAATATCTGGGCTTCCATCTTTAACATTCGTTTCTAAACTTCTCCTGACCCAACTGCATAAAAGTTATACTACTTGTTGAGAGACGGCTCCAAGACCCGTCCCCACCCCATCATTATGGTTGTCTACCCCATGGGCATCTCATCTATCTTTAAGACTGTAAAACTTACCCCTAACACATCAGAGAAGACCAACTTCAATTTAATGGTATTAAGGAGCATAGAAGAGGAGACAAATAGGTCTAATAAATATTTTAAATGTGTGGAAAGAAAAGGAAATCAGAATAGCAAATAATAAACCTTCTGGTGAGAAGCAAGTCGGTGGTATTACCAGGAAAGTCTAGTTTCTTGGATTTCTGCTTGTCTTTACCAAGCTCTTCTGACTCCCACTTTTTTAAGCACCAGCGGGAGTAGCAAAAATGAAACCTAATTCTCAGGTTTCCATATCAAGTGTCTTTCTTATTTTTAATGTATTTATAAGTTGTTTCAACCAATCATTTTTACTTCAAAGTTGTTTTTTTCTAACTTTTACTATTAGGCTAAATGCATTAAAATGAACAATTGGCTCCTTCCCAACCAAATTAGGTGCAAATTCATCCGTAAAAGCAATAAATTTGTCACTAACAAGTATTTATTACATGCTTACCAAACACAAGATAATTCCTAGAGCATATATGAGGAAAATACCTATAAAGTCTTCAAAAACCACAAAGACACCTATTGTTTGTAGATAAGGAGAGTCAATATGTTAAGGCTTTCTGTTCTATTTAAATTAATTTAATCTTCATCAAAATAATCCTGATCAAAATATTACCAAGACTTTTTTTTTCAACTTGAAAAATTAGCTTATCTGGAACAAGAAATTTTGGATACATGGAGTAAGTGGGGGGGGGGGGATGTATTCCAAGCTGGAAAAATGGGTGGGCCAAGTTTTATGGGCAACAATTTGGAAAGGATGTTCAGGAGATGACAGACACATTTGATGGAACCCAGAATTCATATAGGAAAGAAGATTAGATTACATAGATAGAGTGGACCCAGTCGGGGGAGAACTTTTGATTCTAAACTAAGTACAGGGAAATAATTTAAGGGTTTTGAACCAGGGAATTACACGTGGAAAGAGCTACTTAAGCACAGCTTCGCAGTAATGTACATGTTGGATTGGGAGGGGAAGGGACTCCAGACAGGCAGAATAGTTCGAAGGCTATTGAAATAATCTATGCATGAAATGGTAAAGGCCCAGAATAAAATCATATAATTTATACATGGAGGGACCTTCAGATTATCTGGAATGCTGTAGCTTTCAAGCTTTTTTTTAACTATGAGCCATAGTTAAGATATGTGCTTTACTTACACATTCATAAAACAAAAACGTTTAACAGGACAACATCTATCCTTAATATTTACGATGACATTTGACATTTTTTTGCTTTTTTCCTTTTAAATTGTAGAAAATGCTGATGGAAACACATTCTATTTATTTTAAGGTTTTCGGAAAGGTTGTGACTTGCTGTTTGTGAAACAGGGATCAGGTGCAGCCCCTTTACTTTTCAGAAGAGAAACTAAGGTACAAAGGAACTAACAGTCTTGCTTGGGGTCTCACGGCTGGTGATTGGAGGCCGGGGTCCTGAACACTACAGTTAGGATGGTACCATGGTAGAAATTGAGCTGAGAGTGATTTTAGAGAAGCAATAGACAGGACAAAGTAACTGACTGTGAAATATTAAAGTCGACTAGTTAATTGGGTAAACAGATTTGCCATAGAATTGCAGGTGTCTGAAGAAAGAACTGTCTTGAGAGAAATACATGACTTCCCACTGAAGTTAAGAGGACAGAGGTACAGGCAACATGCCCAGCAGGCAGGGAGAGCTGCAAGGGTAAGTAGTTCTCAAATGAAAAATCCTGTAGGTCATCTATTTGGGAATGATCAGATGACATTCCACGTAATCATTGTATATTGAATACCTCTCCTATTCATGACCCTCCCATGGACCTCTCCATTCAATGATAAGTGAAATCAGGTCCCTCTACATGAGAAGTCCTTATTCAAAAGTTTGTGGCTAATAATATACTTCCTTGGAATTAAACCACTATTGTTGCCAAAAATTCAGTAACATTTATTTTTAAAACCTTAAAATAATTTTTAAAAACTTGAAAAAAATTTAATGATCTCATACAGTTGGATCCAATAACTTTACATTGGACTTTGTACTAACTTATATTGCTTTTTTCAGCAATAATGCGTGTGTGTGTTTGTGTGTGTGTGTGTGTGTGTGTGTGAACTGCGCTTCCGCCAATATTCTTTAAGGTGGCAAGTTGCCTCTTACCAGATTACCTCTGAAAAGAAACAGCTTCTGACAGGGAAGTGAGCAGCTGGGTGGCAGCCTACAGCAACTCTGTTATTTTGCACTGATATAGCATTTTAATATAAATGGCTGTAATGCAATCTGAAAATAGTTATTCATCACAAACAAACTCCACAGAGCTGGTTAGCATTAAGATGGTATATTCGTGGGTTGACTTCTTTCTAGGTGCTTCCCTTCCTGTAACGATGATGATGGTGATTCTCACACCTCCCATTTGCGGGAGGATGAAGTGGTGGTTCAACCAAGTGGCAAGCACTGTGGCCTCATATATATGAGGTATATATTCCTCATACTAAATCTACTTGGGCTTTTTTTTATTTTACCCAAATAGCTTAGAGTTCTGTCCTTGGGGAAAATGAAACAGAGAAACTGGTCATCAAGGAGTCAGAATTTAAATCATTAGCAGTGATTACATGCAATTCCTGTTCTAAGTCTTATTCCAGGTCCAGAGATTCTTGTTACTCTGAATTCTTTAAGTTTATGTGGCCTTTGAACCTATAAAGTGAATATATTGCTTCCCAACATATTAAATTTCCAGACCGCCTTAGAAATCTAGCCATCTAACTGCTCTACTAAAGAGCTCCTTGACCTTTGCACACACCTTTGTCTCTTTGCACACACCTCCATGCATCATTCTTGCTAACTGACCATCATGGTGAAGGAGTCAGCTCATTTCGAGTTCATTTAACCCATGGTTCAAATATACATCTCAACTTTGCTACCCAGAATATCTAACAAAAAAGGGTATCCCCAAAATCTGTTAGCAGGAGATGGAAGGTCATGCCACAAGAAAAAAAGAGAGAAGTGGGAGACACCCAGAGAGAGACAATGTAGTCCAGCAGGGTATTCTGAAGCTGCTGTTTTCATGAGGTTGCATCTTACCATCTGGTGTGTGTGTGTGTGTGTGTGTGTGTGTGTGTGTGTGTGTGTGTGTAGGTAATGAACAACAAACAGATGGGGGTTACTTTATCTTTGATGAGGTGAGTCTCAGTGAAAGATGAGATTAGAGATGGGGTAAGGTTTCTGATGAGGTTCAAAGATATGGTGAAGACATCTGATATCCACAATACTTCATGTTTTTTGTTAAATGTAAGTTTTATAACCAAGCTTTTCACAATGCATCAAAATTCCATACATCAGAAAAGACTACATAAAATAGCTGTGCCCAGATATCTTTTGTCAAAATGGTCGACTTAAACTTGTGACCTGATGTAGTATAGTGGCTTGTCTCCATCCCCCCTCCCCCACTCTGGAACATTTGGCAACGTCTGGGGACATTTTAGATTGTTACAGCTCAGAAGGAGTTAGTCAGCTACTGGTATCTAGCAGGTAGAGACCAGGGATGCCTATGAACATCCCCCAATGCACAGGGAAAGCCCTCCCCACCCACTGCCACAACAAGGAATATCAGTTGGTAGGAAACCATGAGGTAGAGGGATTAAGCGTAGAGAATTAAGCCATAGATGGTGTCTTTGAGAGTGTCTAAGTGTAAAAACTGAAGAGAGATCAACACAGATTTCTATGGGAAAAGCTTCTTTTGTAAGCAATTACTCTTCCATATACAATAAACAATTCGTCTTGCCCCAGCAAGTCTTTTACTGAATTCTTGCCTACCACCTGACTCTGATCCTGACCCAGTGAGCTTACTTGTGGGAATTTATCTTATGGAAATAATCTAAAAGAAAGACATGGTCATAGGCATGTTCTTTGTAGTGCTATTTATGACCTAAAATCTAACCTTACTGTAAGATAAATTGATTTAGAGGTCATAACATAGCATACAAGAGAAATGTAGATTCTGCAATAAGAACTGAAATTCAGGAGAGGGGTCGAAGCAGGTAATATAAATTCAGTGTATTAATGTTGCCCTAAGATTCAACATATCTATATCTCTAAATGAAATTTAATCTGCTCCAAATTCTTACTTGTCTGCTTGGCAGAAAACTCAACCTTGGGACTGGAATCAGACACCGGGTCTACCCACCCCAACCTGCTTCAGGGTGCACCATCTTCCTTCTAGTCAGACCCTATCCTATCTGCTTTTCCCTCTTAAAATATCTCTTCTTTGTGAGCTGGAAACACAAAAGATCCTTTATTCCTCATTTCTCTCAAGGCTGAAGACAGTATTTAGAAACATTTAATAAAGCACCTGGATTTGGAAGAAAGAAAAAAGAGCAACACCATTATCGGTTTTTTTTTCTTACTCACTTGCTCTTTACATTAACAGGGTATGTATCATAATAAAAGGGAATAACTGAAAACCATAAACAAGAAAAATTAGAGAGCACACAAGCAGTTGAAGATACCTTGCTTCTAGCGAATGTTAATAGAAAGAGAAGCCAATGGAAAGATAGAAAATTATAATCAGAGAGAGGAGATAATATTCCAAGAAATAGGGGGTATTGGTTTTCATTAAATCTCCCAGAAATTCGAGAAAAATAGAGGGTTACAAAAGTTGATAAACTAGTTGAATTTGATCACAGAGAGATCATCAAAACCATGAAGGCTTCAACAGGGCAATTTGGGGAGCGTCATCAAGGTTAGGTGAGCATACAGAGGAATAAGAGGGTTAAAGTGTACACAAATAAGGGCAGTCAGATCAGTTTGTTTTAGAATCTGGCGCTGGAAAGAAGTTAAGAAGCAGGATCTGTGTATGTGGGAGGATAAAGCATCGGAGAAAATTTGTTGGGTAATGAGCTCTAGATGTACATAAATTTGTAAGCAAAGATAGGTCCTGGACAAGGAGAGCTTGCGGACCAGGAAGGCAGAGAGGACAGGGAAAACTGAGGGGGTGGGGCGGCCAAACGAAAGGAAATGAGATTAGGAGCCCAAACTGTGGGGGCAGGAGGCAAAGTCTGAGACTTTGAGACTAAAGAGAGGAGGCCTATGAAGATATTTTAAATATTTTAAGATATTTTAAAACAAAACCATTGGAAAATGAGAACAATTCTATCCGATAACCCCACCGCTGAGTAAAGTACAAGGAGAGTCCTTGTCAGAGAGGGCTAGCAGTCTGGGGACGTGATTCAGACACTGATGATTTGTAGAGGCATTTTTTCCAAGTTAAAAGTTTAACATAGTTCACTAAAATAAAAGCACAGTGAAACAAGCTTAGCTTTGTGTTAATTTTTTGTTTATATGCAAATTCATAACTACCACCTAACCTCCTTGTAAATGCCAAGACATGCTAATATAAAATCATTCTTTTGAAAAATGAATTATGATCACATCCAGAAGTGCAACCCATGTATCAACTTGGACTGACACAATTGTTTTTATTTCTAATAAGGGCCGTCATTTGCTGAAAATGTCGCTCCCTAGGTATTCTATTTCTCTTTTAAACATGTAAGACCATTGCTGTAAAAAAGGGAAATTACACTGTATCAAAAGCCATTTAAAGTATTAGTTGGAAACTTGATAGGGCTACATAGAATCTTAATCTTGAAAATGCTGTAAAACTTGACTCCATCATAATAACCACAAGAGGCAGATCAATATGACTGAGTTAAGGTCTGTTCTATAAATCATTACTTGGTGAAGGAATTAGGAAAAAGATAAGCTGTAACCCAAGTGGTGAAGAGTGAGGCGGGAACGCTCCTCTCTGGAATTATCTTTCAATAAAGTTCAGCTTGGGGCTGAAGAAATGGAGAATTATAGGTTGCGTACTATGGGCAGTGGTACAGTCATGGACAAGATGAACTTAGGGATGGGATCTTGGGTTTTGAAGGCCAAGTTCTCGCTCTTTATGTAAGATCACAACAAAACCAGAAAACGGAAGTAACAGTCATAAGCTGACATTGTGGATGTGACTATTAAATATGAAGTTTGCTACCTGGCATTATACATTTATGATGTAAGGTCTGCGCGTATGGTAATGACTTTCTCTTGCTTAAATCATTCAGTTCAACTAAACAAACATTTGTTTAGCATCAGCTACTTACAAAGTACTGCCTAAGAACTGAAGGGAATCCAAAGATGGAAGAGACTGGTCCCTTAACCACAAATGCTTGGAGTTTTGTGGGTGGAGTAATATAAATACTTCTTGAGATTGTGCATGGCCAGAGGGCTCTGTTCAGAATTACAAAGTTTCAAATAAAATTGTATTGAACCATGGGAGAGTAAACGTTTCTACTCCCGCTAGCTTTATAAACATGTGTTATTTTTTAATGTTTGTTTTTGTCTTTGCATTGTTATAGATTAGCAATGTACCCACCTGATACAAAGTAAGCATTAAACTATATTTGATTAAATAACAATTGAGGGATGTGTGTTAAAAGCTTTTAGAAAAAAGAGGATTTGTTGATTTCGTGGAAATATTTATGTACTACTTTCTACTGAAGATACAGCCCTTGGCAAATGGTCACATGTCCTCATGAAGCTTTGAGTGTGGCAGAATTTGAATGTTGATGGCTTTCAAAAAAGTTTACTCACTGTAATACAATGAAAATTTGAACTCTAAAGATCAATGTCCCATCACAACCTTGAATATTAAATTGAGCAAGGGAAGGAAAAAATATTCCAAAAGTTAGAGCTAGTTTAGACGTAGTAGTGGAAACAGCTCCAGGAATCAGTGTGAAGCACTTGACTACGATTCAGTCTTATAATACCACCGTTGGAGAGTCAAGTGTTATGCAAGAGAGGGAATGAAAAGACACCTAAGAGAAAGAATAAAACCCCATTTATGCTTTGTCCATAGAGTCAAAATTTAAAAAGATTTTCCATGGATACTAGCTAATTTTCATTTCCTTTTAGTCTTTTTTTTTTTTTTAACGACTTAAAGGTGTGGAAGCAAAAGATGTGATTGTAGGATGCTAAATAGGTAAGTTTGTCTGAAATAGAGAATTTAAAAATGAAAGTGTGGAAATGCAGCAACAAGAGAAAACCTAACAGAGTCTTGGGTTGGATCATGAAAAGCCCTAAATGCCGTGCTAAGGAATTTGCACTTGATCTGCGGCACAATGAGAAACAAAGCTTTTTGAAGAGGAGAATGAATTGACAAAAACAGGGCATTGAGAAGATTAGTCTGCAATTCCTGACAGGATAGACTGGAAGAAACTTGGAGAGAAGAAAGTCAGAACTATTTATTACCATTCCAGAGCCACAAGAGTGCAAGCTGCACAGGTATATTTGCTATCTGCCTTGCTCCCAGCTACAGGTTCTATGTCCTATGCTATAAATAGTTGTTGAAATAATAAATGGTCATGTCTCTCTTATTGGGAATGCCTGTTCTTATCAACTTCAAGTTCAAAACAAGACTTCTTGATTAGGAGTTTTAGAATTTATGTATTAACAATATTTTCCATTTAGAATGCCTTGGGAAATTTCAAGTCTATTTATAATTTCTGATGTCAGTGAGAAGGAAAAAAAAAGCTAATTTACAAATCCTCATTCAGCCCATGGGGGGACTAACGAACATTAGGTTATAGGCAGCAAGAATGTTGATAAGGGAAAGAACAGCAGGTTCTAAAGATGAATTGTGGTTCAGCACTATTATTAGGCTCAATAAATAGAGCTTTTCAAGATAATTCAGTATTCTGAGTTGCTACTAAAATAGTAGGAAAAATTGAATGCTTTCTTTTTTTTTTGGTAGATAAAGTAATCTTTTTTTAACTTTGTTAAGGAATAATTGACAAATATAGTTGTATATATTTAAAGTGTACAATGTAATGATTTGATACTCATATACATTGTGGAATGACTACCAAGTTCAAGATAATTAACATGTCCATCACCTCACATAGTTAACTTTGTGTGTTTGTGTGTGTGTGTGTTGAGAAGGCTTAAGATCTACTCTCAGCAACTTTCAAGTATATAGTACCATATTATTAACTACAGTCACCATGCTGTGCATCACATCCTTAAAACTTCTTATAACTAAAATTTTTTACCCTTTGATTTATATCACCTCATTTCCCCTTCCCTTCAGCCCTTGGCATCCACCATTCCATTCTGTTTCTGTGAAATCGGCCTTGTATTTTTAGATTCCATACAAGTGATACCATACGCTGTACTTCTTTCTCTGTCTGACTTATTTCACTTAGCATAATGCCCTCCAGTTTCATCCATGTTATTGCAAATGGCAAGATTTCCTTCTTTTATATGGCTGAATATTCCATTGTATGTGTACATATAAATTACTATGCGCACATATATATATCCATATATATTATATGCATATCCATACATATTATGTGCACACATACATGTCCGTATATATTATAATCCATATATATTATATGCATATTTGTTTCATATCGATATATATCATATTTTCTTTATCCATTCATCTATCAAAACACATTTAGGTTGTTTCCACTCTGGCTATTGTGAATAATGCTGCAATGAATGTGTGTGCAGCTCTTTGGATTTCAGTTCCTTTAGATGTATACCCAGGAGTTCGATTGCTAGATCATACTATAGTTCAATTTTTAATTTTTTTTATTAAGTGCCAAACTATTTTCCATTATGGCTGTGCAAATTTACATTCCCTCCAATGCTGTACCAGGGTTCCAGTGTCTCCATATCCTTGCCAACACTTACTCTTCCTTGTCTTGATGATAGTCATTTTAACAGGTGTGAGGTAATATCTCATTGTGGTTTTGACTTGCATTTCCTTGGTGATTAGTGATGTTGAGCACCTCTTCATATATCTATTGGCCATTTGTATGTCTTTTCTGGAAAAATGTCTATTTTGGTCCTTTGCGCATTTTTAAATTGGATTATTTGCTTTTATGCTATTGAGTTGTGTGAGTTCTTTTATATATTTTATATTATATATTTATATATTATAAATATTTTGGATATTAATCCCTTCTCATATATAATTATTTTATATATATTTTGGCTATTAATCCCTTCTCAGATATATAATTCGCAAATATTTTCTGAAGATTGCCTTTTTCTCTTTCTTAAGATTTTATTTATTTATTTGAGAGAGAGAGAGAGCAAGCTAGAGAGAGAGGATGAGTGAAGGGGAGAGGTGGAGGGAGAGGGAGAAGCAAACTCCCCGCTGAGCAGGGAGCCCGATGCAAGGTTCCATCCCAGGACCCTGGGATCATGACCTGAGCCGAAGGCAGTTGCTTAACCCACTGAGCAACCCAGGAGCCTCTAAAGGTTGCATTTTCAATTTCTTGTTTCCTTTGCTGAGGCTCTTTAGTTTGATGTAGTCTCACTTGTTTATTTTAGGTTTGGTTGCTTGTGTTTTTGCTGACCTATCCAAGAAATTATCGCCAAGACCAATGTCAAGGATACATTTTTCTATGTTTTCTTCTAGGAGTTTTAAATGGCTTCAGGTATTACATTTAAGTCTTTGATCCATCTCGAGTTAATTTCTGCAACTGATGTTAGGGTAGGGGTCCAGTTTCATTCTTTTACATGCTGCCCTCCAGTTTTCCCAACAGCGTTTATTAAAGAGGCTATTCTTTCTCCGTTGTGTGTTCTTGGCTCCATTATCAAAAATTAGTTGATTACATATGTGGGTTTATATCCTGTTCCACCAGTCTGTGTACCTGTTTTTATTTCAGTGCCATACTGCTTTGCTTAGTTTGTAACTTTATAATTACAGCTTTGTAATATAGCTTGAAATCGGAACGTATGATGCCCGCAACTCTGTTCTTTTTTAGGATTGCTTTGGGTATTCACGGTCTTTTGTGGTTCCAGACAAATTTTAGGATAGTTTCTTCTAAAGCCATTGGAATTTTGATAGATTGCATTGAATCTGTAGATTGCTTTGTATAATATGGACATTTCACAATTAAGTCTTCCAATCCTAGGACACAGAATGCCTTTCTATTTATATGTGTCTTCTTCCATCTCTTTCATCAGTGTCTTAGAGTTTTCAGTGTACACGTCTTTCACCTCCTTGGTTAGATTTATTCCTAAGTAGTATATTTTTCTGATGCAATTGTAAATGGGATTGTTGGCTTTCTTAATTTCTCTTTCAGACAGTTTGTCGTTAGTGTATAGAAATGCAACTGGGGACGCCTGGGTGGCAGTTGGTTAAGCATCTGACTTCAGCTCAGGTCATGATCCCGGGGTCCTGGGATAGAGTCCCACATCAGGCTCCTTGCTCCGCGGGGAGCCTGTTTCTCCCTCTGCCCCTGCCCCCGCTTGTGCTCTCTTTCTGACAAATAAATAAATAAAATCTTAAAAAAAAAAGAAATGCAACTGATTTCTCTATGTTGTACTAGGCTCAGTGATAGTCTTTCATGATAATTCAGTATGCTGAGCTGCTATTAAAGTAGTAGGGAAAATGTATATTTTCTAAAATTTGTGATAAAGAAAGTCATCTTTTAAAGGTATGTCTATTTCACATGTTTGAACTTCGCTCCCTCAGTAGACTGATAGCTTCTAGAAGGAGTCATGTTGCTTTTCATGGCCCTTTACAAAATAGATAGTCATAACTAAGTGTTTCTTATTAATATATAAAATACCAATGTACTCCATGTGAAAAATTCAAAACCTTTTGCCATCTGATTGCTTTTTGTATGTGGAAAGACCATATTTGTTTAGTTATCATGCATATTTATACAAATAAGATTCAATTTCAGAAATGCACAATAAAAGTAGCTAACATTTCTTAAATGTTGAGTATGTGCCAGTCTCTGGTCTAAGTTGCTTCTGTAGATAAATACATCTCTTCTTCACATGGATTTATGAAGGAAGTGCTGCCTTGTCCCTGTTTCATAGATGAAGGAACTGTTGGAAGGAGAGGTTAAGTAAATTGTCCAAGAGGACACAGTACTCAAAATGGTGACAAGGGATTTGAACACAGTCTGATTTCAGAGCCATACACTAAGCCAGTAGTTGGCAATTTTTTTTTTTTTCTGGAAAGGGCCAGATAGTAAATATTTTAGGCTTTGCAGGCCATACGGTCTCTGTCGCAACTACTCAACTCTGTCGTTTAGTGCAAAGCAGCCGTAGATAATATGTAAATGAATAAGCATGGCTATGTTCCAATAAAACTTTATTTATGGACATTGAAATTTGAATTTCATAAATTTTCATGTGTCACAAATAGTATTTTTCTTTTGATTTCTTTCCAACTGCATAAAAATGTAAAAATCTTTCTTAGCTGTGGACCATACAAAAATGGGGAGGGGGTGACTGGTTTTGTCACACAGGCTACAGTTTGCTGACCCCTACTGTAAACCACAGTGCTATTTAGCCAGTCAGAAAGGAATGCTGAACCACCTAAGAGTCTGCCTAGGCCCCATCATTCATGAAGAGAATCGGGACCTTCTAATTTTTCTGTTGAATTGGGACCATGAGGAACTGCTAAAGGAAGGATTTGGGAAAAACATAAAGATAATTCACTGGATGAAACAGCAACTAACTCCCTCTCCCCACAAATTTCTGAGGATGACTGTAAGATCTGTTTATGCTTATTATCTATTTGCTGCAGGAAAGACTATTTCTCAGAGAGCTGGACCCTTCCTGGGATTTAGTAAAACAAGGATTGGAGCCAAGTGATTCTCTAAGCCATGAGCTGACAAACTGTGGGTGGGCCAAATCTGGCCTGCTGCCTGCTTTTGTACTATCTGTGGGCATTTCCCAGCAAGCTAGCACTAAGAGTCATGGAGACCAAGGCTCAGGTGGGAGGCCTAGGGGAATCCTGCCGCATTCCCTTTCTATACCCAGCAACTGTGTCACACCTTGCTACCACTCACGGTCTGTGCCAATTGTCACCTTCACATCGAGGACTCTGCTATTGGCAACTGGTATGCACAAAATGGTAGACTCTTAGTCTAGTGTGTGGTCTCTTCTCTGGGCCATTGCCCAAGTTGAGATCACTGCACTGGGTCTGGATTTCACTGGAACAGACAGTGACAATGACCATGGCAGCCACCTGAGGCACTACCCGCTAGGCTCCTCTCCATTGATTTAGTCCTTCATCATCCTGAGAAAGTCTTCTTTAGATGGCAACTGGCCACAGAACATCCCTACTACCTGCAATACACATGCCAGGCAAACTGGGCAGAACAGGACAAGGGTTTATTCTCTTGTTATATAAGTACCTGTGTTATGCTCTTGATTTTACTTTATTGGCCCAGAAAGTCTAATATGTTTAATATCTGGACCCCTCAAATTGCTGACCCCTGACCTAGACCATGGGAGGGACTACAGAAACAAAGAGGAAAGGGGAGACTAAGGGGAAGTTGTTTTGAATTAAAAGATGTTAGATTTGGCAACAATTTAGTCCATTCAGGATTTCGGTTCATAGAAGGAAAACAACTGAAGCTTAAGTAAAATATGTGACTAGAAAGCAATGGGACTGACAATTTTTCTCAACAATCGTGTGTGACAACTTGTGATTGTCTTTCAAAATGGCACCCTCAGGATGCTCTCCATGAAATTTAACAATGTTGCCATTGCACTAAAACATTTTGGCACTCTTCTTTTAGAGTTGCTCTCTGAATTTACAAGTTGCAAAAGATTATCTCAGAGAGGGAATGTCATGTCAAATTTTAGAATTGAAAGGACATTTGAGATCAGCCTCATTGTTTTATAGTCACACACCTCCTTTAACCAAATATGTAAATTCCCAGTTAATCACCCTTCAGGTTAGTAATACTTGCCTAAGTTTTACTCTTTTCTAAATTTATTCATTATCCTAGGATGAAAGACATGTTTCTCTCAAGGACAGTGAAAATAATAAACCATATGGCAGAAAGTCATTTTTTAAAGAGGAAATACAAAATATTCTGAGTAAAATAAATATTTCTAGCAATGGTCAATAATTTGCGTGGCTGTATAAATCTTGGCAGATTTTCTTTTTAAAAAAATCATGTTATTTTATGACCAAGCAAAGTGCCTTGAACTCCTTAATATTGGAAAGTTTTTGGACCTTAATAACTTCTAATTACAAAATAATGAAGTCCAATTCATGTTTTCTCCGAGTATTCTGCATTGCCAAATAAAATACATGCTTAAGATAAACACATAAGTATTTGTCTGAATTAAAAGTCAGGTTGATTTTTAATAAAGATACACAAAGGGGAAATGTCATTATGATCACACAAATTATTTTAGCAATAATTTTTCTTAGTAGAGGATAAAGACATGACTTTTCTTTTCCCTCACCACCAGGATGGTAGCTAGATTTTTTTTTTTCACAGAGATGTGCCACAGAGAGCAACCAAATATAACAACTCTCTTTCACAACCATGTGGAAGCAACTTGCTTCCTGCCATTTCTCCCTCTTGTGATATTCCGAAGTGAAAATGAAATACAGATACTATCAAACTGTGGCTATGACAGATGAAAAAAAAGATACTTCTGTTTTACTGAAGTGCATTTGTTTTCCTCTTCCATTCTACAGGAAGCATCACAAACCCACAGAGTCCCTGGGAGATGGATTTTACTGAGAGGCAGAATGCTAACTTTGCTCAAAGATGTGTAAATGCCACGTGCCCAGATGGTCCTTTTGCCTATTCATAGGAAGAGGCTCAGAAACACACATGCATCTTTCTGTGGTCAGTCATAACAGATTTGTTCTAAATAAGCCACACTGTTTTGCAAGATGGCAGGGAACTGTCAGGCTGTATTTTAAGCACAAATGTTTCTGCCAGACAGACACAGCATATACCATGTGCTTCATGAACACACACACATGCGGCATTGAGCTGAGGACAGACTATGGACCTTGTGTTGTCATTTCACAGCTCAGATCAGTAAGCTCAAGTCGTATTTCCTGAATTGACCTTCAATTCACTCAAGGATGTCATGGCAATCGTCAAATATATAGATGGAGAAAGATAAGTAGATAGACAGCTAGATAGATGGGCAGATATTCCTTCTTATGCTTTATATAATAATGTCCCTTGACCGAGCCTGAATCTCCATATTGCTCCTGAAGGGGTCATTGCTTTTTTGGGGGGGTGGGGGAGAATCTAATAGTCCCTTACCTAATATATTTTTACTACAATTCCTTTTTTTTTCCATTAAGAATCACTTTTCATTGATGTTCTAATAAAAGTCGAACTTAATAAGCAACTATTTACACTTGACATTTTGTGTTATCAGGTGGATTATGGGTCTTAGAAATGTGCAATTTCAATTAGGTATTCTAAGGTAGAAAACTTCAGTCAATAGAGATTTATTTGAAAAAAAAAAGCAGAGGCAACAATTTGTTATACAAATTATCTTTCAATGATTAACAGTAATTTTGAGTAACAGAGAACAGGAGTACTTATCTAGCTGAACTGGTGACCAGATTGGGAGAGAGCCCTAGGTATTACGGGACTGATCAGTGCCCCCACCATGTTTGTTCTGTCAGGCATTGTGAAGGAGATGGATAAGCTGACACCATATCACAAGAAGATGTGACTAGATGTCAGGAGTGAGTACAAATGGGCATTGCACTGGGGAGGAGGGAAAGGCTTGTTGCTTGGTGCAGTTAATAATTACTTATAAATAATTAATTAATTAACTAGTTAATTATATCCCAGCACATTCTGAACTGAATTAGCAGGAGTTGACATAGATATATAATTGGAACTTGCTGGTGAGTAAGAGAAGAAGACGAATTAGGGTAGGAGAGAGTAAAACAAAGTTAGAAGTAAAGATGGTACCCAAAATTGCTCTAAGAATTTTGTCAGCTCTGTCTTGTAAATTTTACTTCATGCTTTCTAGCAGCCAAACAAGAGAAATAAGATCAGTTGCAAGTTCCATAGTTTCCAACAAGTAAAAAGGCACTGGTTTCTTAGGTTCATCCCAGTTATTTCTGACACGAAGTCTCAAAGAAATGTGTCTCCTGGACCTCATAAGGAGGACATGGCAATGTAATAAGCAATATCTAACAACATGCAAGTGGTAAAAATAAGTTTTGTTAGATTTTCTAAAAAATGAACATTCTCAAATTTAATAGAGGCATAACCCCAGAGTACAGTTCATCAAAAGGAATTCTATTCCAAACTTTAGTGGCCCATTATTTAGAGAGAAACTTGAGTGTCTGGAGGAATGGATGAACATACACATTTTAGACAATTCCCATAAATATTATTTCTATGACCAAGGTTTGATTATTTTCTAACAGGAGTCTTAAGTGTGGATATTCTATTTGTAATTAAAGGTCAATTTATATTCATTTGACATTAGACAAAATTAGGGGAAGGGTTCAACACCTTTCATAAACTTAGGTGATACCAAATAGAACATTCTACATGCATATTTGAATAAGTACTGTTTATTGTCATGGCCAAGATTTTCACTAGCAAACAACATGACAAGGACAAATGGCCATTTGGAACTTCAGTTTCAAAAATAACTTTAACATGTTTTGACTGTTTCAAAGAAAATATGCAATATGACCAATGAAGCTGTTTCTATTTTGTCCTTGCAATCAACATTGTAGGATGAAAAACCAGGAATCAAAATTTGGAAATGTTGGGTTTACAGGGCAGAAATTAAAATATGACATCTTAATAAATTATTTTAAAACCAATCAGGAAATTCAACAGTATATTTGCAGCCTGTAATGCTAATATCAAACCAGGCCTAAGGCATTTCCTGGGGGATTAATGACCAGAGGGAATTAATGGCCCTTGGCTTCACCTCAGGCCATCCACTTCCCCAGCCGGTCATTAATCCTAAGAAATGTCTTGAGCCTCAATCATTATGGCTTAATTGAAATGTCATGAAAAGGGTTAAAGAAGTTTTGACTACTTTACTACATGAATACCAGCAGTGAAATGCAGTTAGAATCCCTCTTTAAAAGACATGTAATTGCCTCAGATTCTTTATATTATCATAACTCTTCAAAATTGATTGGTTTTAGGTTTATGGAAAAATATGCAAATTTACAGGGGATATGACACACATTTCTCATTGTGGGAATAAAAGTAGTTCACACAGAATTCATTTGATTGAGTTTGATTACTGAACAAAATCTAATTATTTTAGATACCCTATCAGACTTTTCTGGAGATGCATATTGCAGGAAGGAAGTATTTGGCCTGTGTGATTGTTTGTCGGTTCGAATGTGTCATGTTAAACAATGCTTACTCACGGGGTCCATCATCTCTAGAAAGCATTGCTAAGAGGAACTACATTCAAAGCACAGCTCTCAGGAACTACTTATTCAAAGTAAACAAAATGAGGAAAAGGTCTCCTTTCTTACTCACTGGGGATGAGCCCACAATTAGCTTCTGTGGACTGGGGCGGGGGGTGGGGGGGTGGGGGGTAGGAAGTAGGAAGCCCAGCAACTTCTGTCTCAGTGTTTTGGAACTCTTACTTCCTAAACAAGGTCTCAAATCAACTTACAAGGATGCTTCATTTGCATAAGACCTGATGACAAAACAAGGACAGATAGAGAATGGACCAATAGTGAGAGTAGCCAGTCAGAGTAACATAACAATTAGAAAGAATTCCAGTAGGGAACCACTTTTTCAGCCAAATAGGCTTCCCCATGTAGAAAGGGGGAGAAAATCACTAGAAGCAGATCTTCAATATGCATCTGATTGTACTCCCTGGAGCTGTGATCTTGGCTGCCTGACAAGCAGGGCGGGGGGAGGGGGGGTTAAATTCTGATCATTAGTGACCATGTGTCCCCCAACAAGCTGAATCGAGAGCTCAGTAGTTTGTAAACTTTTCACATCTTCTATTTTGAATTCTCTTGTCGGGACCATGGCATACCCATTTTGCAAAGAACAGATATGTTCATTCTGCTATATCCCTGAACACTAATTGAGAGTGGTGATGGTGGTGCATGTGTACTTTTGTGTGTGAGCCTGTGATCAAAGAAGAACTACGGAACAAGGGTGTTGCGAATTGCTTTCCCCAAATCACCTTAGTGGCTCAAAGGAAGTCAGTTATTTGCCCACTCACTCTTGGAGTATCTGTGCTTCAGCAACACCATTTGGGAAGTTTTCAGAATTTTAAACGTATGTAGTTGGATACAAGTGGGATTTATTATTATTATTATTAATTATTATTATTATTATTGCCTTAAACTGCTGACTTGGGCCTAAAGCTGAGGACAGATAGATGCTGTGTGTCCCCTGTTCTGAAGAGAGCTGGCTGTAGTAGAGGCCAGCCCACTCCCTCAGGTTGTATTATTTATTGGCCTCTGGGCTAATTTTTATATCTCCATCCAACTGTTAGTACCCAAATTGCATACCAGACTATTAAAAAGTAAAGGATAGGAAAGAAAAAAGTAAAAGACAAGGTAGAGGAAGAGTCAGGGAGTAATTTGAGTCATCAGGAATGCTGTGATCCGCACAACTCCAAGCCAGGGGAAGACCAGCCAAGGGAATCATCAACATACAGACAGAAGGTCCCTGCGAGGCTGGCATCTCCTTCCTTCCTCAGACATCTGCTTGGTCAGCGAACTTGCTGATCTACTCTGAACCTACCTGAACAAAAGCAAGGAGGACTGGGGAGAAGTGGCAGTGCGGAGAGAAAAGTGACTGAGGTGTCCTAAGAATGTAGGAGCTTCTTTTTGGGTTAAGGGATGCTCTGAAGGAGTCAGGCTTCAGTTGTCTTCGCAGTGTCCAGGCCATGAGAGGGTTTCCCTAAGATTGTGGGGTGATCTGCTGATGGCAGGTGGCACACACATCCACACACTTGCCTGGAGCCCGCAGGCCATGTGAGAAATGAAAGCTTTGACTCAGATGTAAGATAAGAACTATATACTGGTCTAGACTGGACTTTGAGTACATGAAAAGGACAAGAAAACAATGAGATCTTTCCAGAATGCTTAACTAGTGTGAAGGGAAATTTAACAATATTTCATACTTATACCTCTGAGTGTAAAAGATTGGTTACTCGGGTAATAGATCCAGGCATGCTTCACGATGGCCTCTCCATGTGTCCTGGACGCCTATCACTCTGTTAACTCACCAAGTCATCAGTGCTTGTATTAATAGAACAGTTAGATTGTGAAATCAGAAAACCAGATAATGTATTCAAAGATTTGTCTGGTATCCTTTGTCTAGCAGATTCAACTGGTAGTCTATTTAATCCTTAGCACATTTACTAATACACGGAAAATCCAGGAGTAGAATTAACTTTTAGCTATAAGAAATGAAATTATCAAAGGCATTAATTATTAATATTATTAGTTATTAATTATTGAAGTCCTTCGTCTTGATCTTTTGGTTGCTCAGGCTAAAACGTTAGTCATTTTTAAATATTTTTTTCTTCTGTCATTCTTCATATCCAATATATCAATACATCCTGTGATTGCATAACCTAACCACTTTTTTCTTGACTTTCTCCCTTGTTATCATTCTGGTCTAAAAGACTGGTATTTCTCTCTTGGATTACTGCAAGAGACACTTAACTGGTCTCCCTGCTTTTACTTTTGCCCTCCTGCAGTGTATTTCCATCCAGCAGCCAGAGCAGTCAAGAAAACCTAGTTAGATCATGACACTTCTCTTGTTAGAATTCTCTAGTGTCTTTATGTTACATTCAAAGTAAAGGCCAAAATCCTTACAATGGCCTTCAAGATCCCACAGGATTTGTATACTTGTCTCCCCATTTCTCTGATATGACTCCTATGACTCTCTCCTTGTAGTGAGCTCATGCTCAAATTCTGTGTATTCTGAAAACAATAGGATCTAATATTTATTTAGCACCTACTATGTGCTAGATCCATCCTAAGTACTTTCCTGATACCATACTGCTAGTAAGTAGCAGAGGTGAGATTTTTGTCTCAGGTAGACTGAGCAGAGCCTCAACGTGCTGAATCTTTACACCATATTGCCACCAAGTAGGTATCTATGGAGATGGTGTGGGTCTAAATAGGCAGCATTTCACAGCAATTAAAACCGATTTTGTAGTTAAGTGGAACAAGGTTCATATCCTGGGTTCTTCCTCTTCTTAGCAATGTGACCATAACAAATTAGTTAACTTCCCTGTACTTCATTTTCTTTATCTGAGAAATGAGGATAAGAATTCCCTTACAGGATTATTGCAAGGGTTAAGTAAGCATACAAAAAAAATATATTCTAGTGCAATCCCAAAGAGTATGTGCGCAAAGAATTGTAAATTATTATTATACTTATTTAAATATATATTTCCAAAGAAAATTAATTTTCCCATCCTCAAGGCTCTTACAATGCTTCAAATTTAGACATTTGAGAATTCATATTAAAATGGCTTCTGCTCATATTAAAGATTTGTAGACAGTTGAAGGCATCTACCACATTGTCAAACTGAAGGTCTGGAAAGAGGAGTGGTTATTTTATTTGTACTTCTTCAAAGGATGTTCAAGACTACAAACTCCTCATTTTACTCATTTGCACCTTTTTTTCCCTAAAATAATAGTTTACATTAAAGCTGACAAACATACGCTAAAGTTTTATCTTGATGCAAAAGAAAGGTGACAAGTTATAATATGGAATAGCAAAGTTTATAATGGAAGCAGCAACTGAGCCTCAAATAGAGCATTACAAACTCAAAGCTGTGTTTTACTTAGGAAAATGTGGTTACCGGGGCTACGCAGGAGGCCAGTGTAGGTCTTCTCATCTGAATGTTGTGATTACAGGTCAACATTTGTCATGTTAGAGTCAATGGGAACTACTAGTCTACCATCATAAAGCATGATCTTTAAATGATAAGAATAGGGGTTTCTTTTTGGTTTTGTTTTTTGCAGAGCCTCTTTAATTTTCATATTGTATCAATACTAGAGTTTTTTCAGTTCATATTTGCTGTACTAGCTTGCCAAAAACCCAATTTCAGATTTGTAGGTGGTCCTTTGCCTACCTTGAAATCTCTATAGACCTTGAACCCCAGTAATACTTGTGGAATAATTAGTTGGCTCATTAGTTAATGATATCATGTTGTTCACAAATGTTAGAGTTTCTGTCTCTAAATGTCTAATAATCCTCCCTACACACACCCCTGTACCACTGGTTTAAGTCCTCAACATATATTAGCATATAATAACATTTAATTTACATGAAAGCCTTTGGGAGTAGACAGTACTATTATTTCAATTTTGTCATTCATCGTTGAAAAATTTATTTCATTTTTCAAATGAAGATATGAAGGCAGAGGGGAAGTCAGTGACATGTCTATGTCACACAACCGATATATGTCTAGGTTGAGATTTGAATCTTAAGAGCCTGGCACCAGAGACCATATCCTAACCACTACATCATGATGGCAAGGCAGCACAGAGACACGTGTGTTGTCATAGACAGACATCAGGACCGATATGTACCTTGACAAATATGTGACCTAAGCATCTATTAATATCGCGAATGCCTGCCATCATAAATGTACGGTTCACTGTCAGTGATGCCTTTTAATTCTTTGCTTTGTGTCAGCGTTGTCCCTAGGTCTACCCCATGTGACCACCCCCGCTGGACTATTTTTATATTCCTTCCCATCCCCAACAATTCCCGGAAGTCTCTTTAGCATTAGGGCTGCCTCTTCATTTTATCACATGACTCGATGAAATCTGACTATTATAACTTGTTTCCTTCACTGTTCTTTGTGAAAGCCCAGTTACATTGGATTACATCTTCATACAGTTATCAAATTATATTTACTAAACACCAGTATTACTTAGAGCTATTATTCACATCTTTAAGGATTTGAAGGGATTATCTAACTCTCTGAAGGGCCTGAAATCCCATTTTCTTAAAATGTAGCAATGGGATATATTTCCATGGTACCATTCTTTGAGAGCTCTGTAACCCATGCCAGTGATCCTTAAAATATCCCTGCTTAGTATGACTAGCATAGTCACTTTTGTTTCTGTACAACAGAGATAATGAGGCAAAGAAAGTAAAATTTCCTTTCTTATACAGGTTGCCCCCACTATTCGAGTGTAGAGCATGCCTAACTTTTGTAAGCTGCAACAGTGTAAAGGGAAGAAGTAATTATTGTTAATTTATATGGAACAATTTTGAGCATTCCCAGACGCAAAAACTAACCTCGCTTGGCTTTTCCTGATACCTTCGGACGCATCTTGCTAACAGATGCCCAAGACAAATGGAGATAAAGCACAGATGCTCCCAGGCACAGTTCAAAGCTACGGTGGCTTGCAGCTGAGATGCTGAGTGTAGTCGTGGGGAAGGAGCTTGATGGGGCCACCGTCATGGCACATTGTCTCTGTAATGCAATGTCTCTATTTTCCCTTTTTACCTTTATTCTTTTAAAGCAAGAATCCTCTTTGAATTTCTTTTGATTAGCAAGAACAGGTATTAATGTAAATCTTTCGTAAAAGCAAAGGTGCGTGACATAAACTGCCAAATAGCAGAGATTACCTGTAGTTACTTGGGTTCTTAAACTACTCATTATATTATGAAGCAATTAGAAAATATGTCATCATCAGGAATAGAAAATGGTGACTAATATTTTAGAAAGTTACATAAAGAATAATATCACCTTGTAAGACATCTGCTCCATAGCTATCGTTGGGCAGAAGAATGGAGAGGGCTAGAGACAATGGTCCTGTGAAGAGGACCAACCTGACTGCTGTGACTTAGAAGGTCCGCCCCTTTTTCCCTAGCGACACAAGCATTTTGATTAACATCCTCCATTTCTTTAGAATAGTAATGCCTGATTGTCTGGCTTTGGGCTTGTTGATGGAAGCTTTTTAAAGCTAACTTTATACTGGCACACAATTAAATGCCATTTTTACTAATGCACAGTCTTCTGATCCCTTTCCCAGTGTCTATTGCATTTACTCTTAACAAGGGCTAAAATGGGTTAGATCAATAGAACTTTTCTTAGAAACTATTCCATTTAACACACCATCTCTTAAATGACAAAATAGCCGGTTGAAAAGCGAAAAACCCCTACTCTCAAACAACTGTTTCATTTAGGTGATTTCAAAGAACTTGTGTTGGTTGATTAATTATTTTCTTCCTCAAATTAAGTGGAAGTATAAAGAGAATAAAATATTAGCTCAGTTCAAGTTGGGTTTAGAATTTTTTGATAAGGAACATACATAGTATTCTAATCTGAGCAAGTCTTCTAGTCATCTATTTGGTTTCAAGTGCACACAGATGAATAGTTGGGTTCTGTTTACTTAGTTGGTACAACAAATTTTGCAGTTTTAGTTTTTGATTTGCAATGTTACTTTTCTCCGTTCATTGGAATTGGCCAGATTGCTCTTGGCATTTTATCTTCTTAATTCCTCCTTTTCTTCACTTCTTATGATTTGTAATATTTTCATTTGCTTATTTTTTCAGTATATTCATGGGAAGATTGAATAGAGATTAAGGTTTTGTTGTTGTTATTGTTTTTACTGGCATTACTGTGCAAACGTGGTAGTTTTTTTTGTTTTTGTTTTTTTTCTATTTTACTCAGAAGCAGATGTTTGGTGTTGGTGGCTTTTAAAAAAGCAATCCTCACTTAAAGGAGTGTTTTATTTTATTTTTAATTCTTTTAAAAGATTTATTTACCCATCTGAGTGGAGGAGGGGCAGAGGGAGAGAATCTTCAAGCGGACTTCCCACTGAGCTCAAAGTCCAACTTGGGGTTTTATCCCACCACCTATGAGATCATGATCTGAGCTGAAACCAAGAGTCAGACGCCTGACTGAGCCACACATGTGCCCCAGGAGTGTTTTTTTTTAATATAAAATGGGAAAAATATATAAAATGGAATAGGATATTTAACCCTTTCTAACATTTCTCAATTACAGTGTCTTTTTATCTATGGAAATTTTTATATCAAAATTTATTGCTTTAGATAATATTGTTCCTTCTTATTTAACCAATGACAAATTTGGTGGATCAAAATGCTTAATTCTGATAGATAAGCATATTGGTTTCTCTCTCTGTTCCTGTTGCTCAAAGAAAGTCCTCCTGAGCCATTCTTTAATTCTACATCCTGCAAGCTCATTGAATATGTTGAAGTGCACAAGCATTTTGCAGTTTATTTGGTTTATTATTACTTAATAAAAGTAATTAAAAGAAGAATAAATAACATAATTCAAATAAAATATATATCTGATTTTTAAGTCATCTTTGTGTCAAAATTTAAAGTTCTTTTCAAATTAGGGCAATGATCTCAACCAAATTATTTGTCAAATCATTTAACAATGAAATAGCCAGGAGAAATTATATTTACATATATTTACACAAATATGTATTTTTAAAGGCACATATTAAATCTTGTGTTTCTTCAGCAGCAGGGTGGTACACAATGGCATATTCATGAGTCCTCACGATGACAAAATCATAGAATTTATATCCTTCCTCCATCCAAGTAGCAAAACTTGCTGGTCTGAAATGTACTAGTTTAACTTAAACACCATACACCACACATATACGTTAATTCAGACTTTAGCCATAAGTACATAAATCTCCCAAGCATGGCAAAATATAATAATCAGTAGAAAAAAACTCACAGAGGTCAACAAGCTTGAGTGCTAGTTGGCATTTTTGGAGCAAGACAAGAATGTAAACTATAAGTTTCTTTAGATGTTAAAATTAAATGACTGAGAATAAGACATTCTTATGGCAAAGGATTAGTGTTAGATGTAATCACTAATTTTTTTCTATATGAACAGTAGTATAAATTTGCTACTTATACAGCTGATTGGAATATTTAAAACTATCAAGATACTGTCTCTTTATGTGACAAGGAGAAGCCTATCACAATCTTTCAAACTTTAAGGGAAGTTCAAGGAGCGCTTACATTGCTTTTTCTCATTATAAATTGTTTTGTTTAAAAGCGAACACCAGAATGACAGCTCAAGCCAATCAATATATTGACCCTCTGTACTAAACCAAAAAGTAGCAAAATATCCTCCACTTATTTTTTTTAATTTTTAAAGATTTTATTTATTTATCTGAGAGAGAGAGTGAGTGAGCAAGAAAGAGAACACAAGCAGGAGGAATGGCAGAGGCAGAGGGAGAAGCAGGCTCCCCTCTGAGCAGGGAGCCTGATGTGGGACTCGATCTCAGGACCCCGAGATCATGACCTGAGCTGAAGGCAGACGCTTAACCAACTGAGCCACCCAGGCGCCCAAAATGTCTTCCACTTAAATACAAGTAAGATTTCATATCTACCCACAGCATTTCTGGTCAAGAAGCCACGGGAATTAACATATGGTTCTTTGTGTTCATATGAAGGTGAGGTAGATAAAACAAATGTAAAACCACAGATGGCCTAGAACATGGCCATTCTGTGCTACAATGGTTCATTCAACAATAATTCAGCATTAACATTTCAACATCAATAAATGTGATTACCAAAATTCTGTGGGCAACATTATGATCTTTCTTTTTTAGTTATTTAGGTTTCAGGAAAATCTATAGCAAAGATAAAATTTCAGCTGCTGATAGTAAACAAATATTTATCCATCTTTCAAAATTCTTGATATTAGAATTTTGTAAAGAAGAAATAGTAAGTCCAATCCTATCTATTTGTTGTGTTGAGTCTGAGTGTCGTGCTGTTCTCAGGGCTTCACAGAGGTTAGACTGAGAACGTAGGACCTGACCCCCTTTTAGAGAACCTCTTGCTTCCCAGGAGCTTGGAGAGTCTTCCTGTCCCAAGGAAATTGCCTCAAGCAAGTGGAGCACCTTTACTGTCTTCTCTTATATGCATTTTTTTCTGACTGTAAAATTTGTAACCACTGTTATCTTTTGGAAGATGCTTTCTTCTTTCTTCTTCATTCTTTTTTTACTCACCTGTTTTCTTCTTTTTCCTTCTTCCCAAGCACCAGTTCTCCCTCCTTTCCTCGTCCTTTACCTCTGCATGTATAATGTTCTCTTGTTTTCTGTTAACTTCCTGAAACATTTCCAAAATTTTGTTTACATGTTTTGTTTTGATTTTCTTTCCTTTCTTTCTTTTTTTTTTTTTGGCATATTTTTAAATGTTACATAACAGTCCATCAAGTAACTAGTTTAACTTGTTCCAGGTACCAGAACCATCTTTTCACTAGCAACGGCACGTTGTGATCCTCGGGTAGCATGTCAGTGACAGAGACTCTTCTGGATTAAGAATCTTCAGGGATTTTTGTGATCACATGATGATTGCTGGACTGTGGGAATTAGGCTATGGATAGCTCCTAACTCATTCTCAACTAAAGGGGATACCATGGCTTTATCTCAGAGATGAACACAATGACTTTTGGGACATATCTATTTGTTTTGTAGAAGGTTGAGAGTGTCTTTGAACATACAAAGAATTTTGTCGAGTCAAAGAACAAAGTGGTTTCTGTCATTATACTGAAGTTAAATTTGGGTAGAAGAGTGTGTATGGATATTGGGTAGCCAAGTCTGGCCATAGTGATTATTATACTACTGTCTTTTAGCTTTAAGTCCATACATCTGTACTGTGTTTTTTGACACTGAGGTTGAAATGATCTATCCTTTGCCAGTTGGCCCCCATGGTGCTTTGCCAAAAAGAGGCACTAGAGAGAATCCTGAAGGGTGAATGAGTTAAAAAGGACTTGCTCTTTCCTGTTTGCATCCAAATCCAGTCAGGTGATAGCTCTTTATCCTGGCAGTGACAATTGATCCCACAAGTAGCAGTTGATTGCAGTTTGCAATTTTTCCATGCTATTTAAAATCAGCCTCATTACATTCCTCTCAGAAAACCCAGAATCAGCCTGACTGTGCTTCATCCTCAGAAGTCTGAGTCCCAGCTCCACAGGCTCTCCTCCAAGCCTCTGAGCTCTAATGATCCCTTCTGTTCGCCCAACCTTGGTTTAACAGCACAAAGTTTCCCCTTTTTGCCTTTTTAATTTTCTAATCGCCAGTTAGCAATTCTGTTTAATTTTCTTCTGTAAGGTAACTGATATAGTTTCTGTCTCCCCAAAGACCCCTGGCCTATTCAGTGGCAGTCGAAGATAAAGAAATATATGGTATCTCTCAAGATATCTGCATTAAAGAAGAAACAGGGGCTAAGAGACAAATTCTAGGGGATAGAGGACAATTTGCCTGTGAGAGTAATCTGAGAGGTAAGAATTAAGTTAGTATAGCAAAGGTTCAGAAAGAGAGTCAAGGAGTCATCAATGGAGCCATGTGGCAGAACATTCAACTAAGTTAAGAATAAAATTATTTTCTGGAAATCTACATCTGATGACTCCATTTACAATAAAGACAGGGTGGAGCTCTTCCGTTTGGAGGCTAAGCTTTAGAAATTCTTAGTCATTTGTGTTTGGTAGTCCTGGGTAGGGAGCACCAGATGGTCAGTGATAATGAAGACAGAGGCAGTAAGAAAGGCAATATTCACATGAGGTCAGCCCACCCAGTGAGTGCCTGATGGTAGGAACTATGTCCAAGGTTGTTCAGTATGTTATTTTGTTCTAAATTCATTGTATCTAAATTCATTATGCTTCATTGCGTAGCAGTACGAAGGGCATTTTAAAAAATGGGCCAAGATTCCCATTCCACACAAGTGTTTAGCATTCTTTCATGAGAAGAATGAATATCTATTTGACTCTCTCCAACCCAGAATACCAAGAAGAACAAAAAGAGCTGTGGTTTTAATTAATCATCTCAACTCAAGTTTCGACACTGAAGTTGGTAGTTTAGACTCCTATCACATAGTGAAGCGTACCTCGGCCGAACTGAAAAGCCCTGAACCTCTGTACAGCAACATTCCCAGCTGCAAACTGTGGATAATCATTTTACCTTTTTGACAAATCATAACTGAGCCCCTTCAATGAAAGAATTTATTTATTTATTTATTTATTTATTTATTTTACTTTTTTTTTAAAGATTTTATTTATTTTTATTTGAGAGAGAGAATGAGATAGAGAGAAAGCATGAGATGGGGGAGGGTCAGAGGGAGAAGCAGACTCCCCGCTGAACAGGGAGCCTGATGTGGGACTCGATCCTGGGACTCCAGGATCATGACCTGAGCCAAAGGCAGTTGCTTAACCAACTGAGCCACCCAGGTGCCCAGTGAAAGAATTTATTAATCTAAAGTGCAAAGTAAACTAATTGCCATTAGGTCTGACTGCTAATGATGTATTTTGCTGTATCATAAAGAAGTAATATAAAAAAGGATATAATTTTTTTGAGTTTTTTTGGTAAAGGATATAATTTTAATTTGTATTGCAGACAATGTGATTAAAATTGTAACATATTTTCATATAACCAATAAGTTTTATGGATGATGTTTGTTTTAAAATGATTTCGTTTTGGAGATTCAGATTTCCTCGGAGTTCAGTTGGATTCAAGTCCCCATCTCAATGATCAAACACCTAAACAATCTATCATTCCTAATTCTATAACTTATGAAACTGACTTTTTTTTTTAAGATTTTATTTATTTATTTGACAGAGACAGAGACAGCGAGAGCAGGAACACAAGCAGGGGGAGTGGGAGAGAGAGAAGCAGGCTCCCCGCTGAGCAGGGAGCCCGATGTGGGACTCGATCCCAGGACCCTGGAATCATGACCCGAGCCGAAGGCAGACGCCTAACAACTGAGCCAGCCAGGCGCTCTGAAACTGTCATTTTGTGCCAAAGCTTCCACATAGGTTATTTCCATTAATCCTTATAACAGTGTGGCGAGAGAATAATTATTGATTATATTTGTCCAAAGATAGACATTGGATTATAATTCAGTTTGACTCAAAAACTCTTGCACTTTCTATTATACAAGCTGCTTCCTTCTAATATATGACAGTTTCCCTTTGTGTTTGGGAGACTATAGGGAACTGGAAGTGGGAAACTAATAGAGTGCAGACTTTGCAATACAGGCCCCAGAGGAGCTCAGAGACTTTATAAGGCTTCTGAGATAGTAGTAGAACTGACCCCAACCCAGATCTGCTGATTCCGGATACATCATACAGCTAGATCTGAACTTAGTCCAATATGTTCATAACCATGATCTGAATGCTACTGCCAAGTAATAAAGAGTTGCTGAGTGCTAATTTTATCCCAGCCTAGAGTCTAAAAAGCACCAAATTTTAATATAGGATTGAAGAACACAATAGACATACTTGTATCGATATATATCAATAGAATTATATATACATATATATACACACACACATATACATGAAAGGAAACATATATATATATATATATGAAAAGAAAGCTTTGTCAGTTTGCATAAAGGTTCAGATGCAGTTAGAAATCATTTCTTTTATCATGATTTTTTTTAGAAGATCTAGAGAAATTCCATTATATATGTAACAAGAGGACTAAAAACCCCCCTTCCTTCAGATGAAGCCGGGAGAAGAAAAAGTTGCTAATAAAGAGATCCATCAGACTGTATAAATAATCATTTCAACTTCACCTTGTCTGTGTTGCCCTGGAGCTGAGTTTGTGGGTATTTGGCCTGGAGAGATTGAATTTCTCTGGCATTCAAATATGGGGGGGGGATATTTTTTAATTGCTTGTTTTTGCCATCATGGTTATTGGCCTAAAAAGGGAGAAGAGAATGTGGATGTTGGGGGTGGCTGGGTACCATATCAGAAAAGCCCAAGGCTTTTAAAAAGCAGGGTATCTACCTTTTAAATTTATTTGTTTGCATTACTATATGTAAATTCCCTCCATCTCCCCAAACGTTGTGGAAAACTTGATACACATACAAAGGCATGGAAATTTTGGAGAAAGGTAGATATGGAAATCTAGAAGAGAACTGTTCCTTTTTTCTTTTTAAAAATATTTGCGAGAAATAAAGAAAGAACAGTCATATCTGGACACCTAAATAAGAGATGAGTGAAGAGAATGTAAGAACACCTGGAATTCACAGATATTAAAAAAAAAGTGTGACTCCAATCAACATCTGGGTTATAAATTTATATAGGTACTGAATGAATATTTTTGAGTCATCATAATGTATTATATTTATTGAGCATGTATTATACTCTAGGCACTGTTCTAAGTACCCTGTACATATTAACTCATTAAATTCACACAATAACCCTTTAAAAGAGTGGTGCTCTTATTCTCATAACTTTACAGATCAGGCTATTGGGACTACAATATTAAGCAACTTAACCGAGGTTGTATAGTTCAAATAACTTATAACTTATAAGTGGCAGAGCTAGGATTTGAACACTAGCTCTGTGGCTCAAATAAAAGACAATTCAGAGAAATATACAGAATTCCATTCTTGAAGTGTCAACAAATTTAAATAAATGATATTGCTTCATCTTCATAAAATATCCTTCAGGTAACAAACACTTAAAAGGAAGATTATAGCTATATACCATATACTTTTCAATCCTATGAACATAGCTTTTAGAAAATACTGACTTAACCTAATGGATTTACCGGGGGATTAAAAGCAAATTCATGCGTCCATTATTGACATGAGCAGACTCAGAGGAGCTGTACCTCCTGAGCCTGTGTAACATTGGTAGAGGGATTAGTGTGAGCTCCCTAAGGAGAAGATCTACCTTGACGAACCAGAGTTGGAACAGTAAGGGTTGATGCTCTTTCCAATGTGAGATTCTCTAACCATTTTGGAAGATCAGCATTCAGCTGTGTTTAAAGGAATGTTATTATATAGTCTGTGTCTTGCCCACAAAATTTACAGAGTTGTATCTTTTTTTACCCTCGAGGGCCAAAATTCAGAGGAAAGAAAAAGTACACAAACCCACTGTGGGGTCTACGCTTCTTTGAGGGGGACTGAGACTCCAAATGCTCATTTTGTTGCCAAGGCAGTTGTCCTTTCTAAGTCATCCCTTGACAATCGGCGATTTGTGATCACTGACATAATCCATTAGTGTGAATTTAACACTGCATGCACGTATTTGGTTTCACATAAGGTCAACTGGGTGACTTTGGTGAACCAAATAAATGACATTTCATTGAACAACATACCCCTGGGAGCATCAAACTGATTCTATGTCTACATTCCTCCCACTCCCAACACTTTTCTAAATTCTCATTGACGCAGAAATTGCCTTTCATTTTACCGTGACTTGATAAAACCTTAGTATATCTTTCATTCACTTACTACTTTCTTTCAAGTAATTTTTGAAAACTACTTTACTATTACTATACAATTATAATTACAGAGTTCTTCTCTATCTTGAATGATAGTTTGTCTCCATCCATTGATTAGTACTAGTTCTGTCCTTTGAAGCAGTCTGGATAGCATGGACTATTTCCTTTTTCACACAACAATC
This sequence comes from Callorhinus ursinus, assembly GCF_003265705.2. Classification (NCBI taxonomy): domain Eukaryota; kingdom Metazoa; phylum Chordata; class Mammalia; order Carnivora; family Otariidae; genus Callorhinus; species Callorhinus ursinus. Next base: position 71,957,318 of record NW_027397064.1, on the reverse strand, counting down.
TTTTGAATGGCTGAAGTCATATATTGTGTCACTTGCTCTGGTTTTTCTTTTCTGTAGGCTAAAATACACAGCTCTTTCAGCCATTTTTTTCTTTGACACAATTTACTAGAACATAAGCCATCTTATTTAATTTATTCTGAGCATTCGGTAATTCTTTGATGTTGTTCTTTTAGTGTAAAGTCCAGGAAAGCACACATACCTTCAGGCATGACCACCTGACTGATGTCACATGTGATAGGATTATTACCTCCCTTGAGATGGATATTATATGATTACTGACATAGTCACATAGCCTATGAGTTCCTGATTTTTTCACCTTCTTTTTTTTTTAACAAGCTAATCACATTATTATTATTGAGATTCGTGTTCACAAAAACTCTGGATCTTATATATGAGAGCTTTTTACAAGAAAATCAACTCTCATTCTTTGTGAACATTTTAAAAATGTAGAGAATGGATTTAATATTGGTTCTTTCTTAAATCACATTGGTCAATTTAAATCCATTGTTCTGGATTGAGGCGGCATCAGAAGATTGTGAAAAGCAATTTGGTGAGATAATTCCAGCCCAGCAAGAGGGATGAAACGTCTTGAAATATCATGAAAATTGTGGGTATCCATCAAAGACAGCCAAAAGCCTTCATCTTAGGATTTAGAATCCTCCCCCATCCCGTTTGCTCTCTACCAAGATTAGAACCAAGTAATCACAGGACTCTCAGGGGAGATAGAATTTGGAGGCTGGGTACTATCAAATTAGAGTAAAGGACAAAGCCTATATAATCTCAACAGTTTCAGAAAATGAATTTAACAAAATCTAACACTCTTACATGATGAAAACACAGTTGGTAGACTAGAAATAGAAGGAAACTTCCTCAACTCCATAAAGGGCATCTACAGAAAACCAATAGCTAACATTATACTTAATGCTGAAAGACTGAATCTTTCTCCTTAAGATCAGGAATAAGATAAGGATGTCCGATCTCCCCACTTCTATTCATTATTGTGCTGGAAGTTCTGGCCAGTGCAATTGAGCAAGAAAAATAAATAAAAGGTGTCCAAATTGGAAAGGAAATAGAATTATCTCTATTTGCAGGTGACATGAACTCGTATATAGAAAATCCTAAAGAATCCACAGGAAAACTATTATAGCCATACCTGAATTCAGCAACCTGGCAGGATATAAAAATCAATATACAAAAATCAGTTGTATTTATAGACACTGGCAATGAACAATCTGAAAATGAAATCATTCCATTTGCAATAGCATCAAAAATAAATTCTCAGGAATAAATTTAACAACAACAACAACAACAACAACAAAAGTACATGACTTGAACACACCAAAAACTACAAAACATCATTCAAAGAAATTAAAAGGGACTTAAAATATACAAAGACCCCTATATTCATGGACTGGAAGCCTTAAGATAGCAATATTCTCTAAATTGAGCTACAAATACAATGCCTCCCCTATCTAAGTCTCAGTTGCCTTTTTTTCTTTTGAAGAAATTGACAAGTGGATTCTAAAAATGATATAGGAATGCAAGACACTCATACTAGTCAAAACAATCTTAAAAAAGAACAGAGTTGCAGGATTCACATTTTCCAATTTTAAAACTTACCACAATCCTACAGAAATCAAGATTGCATGATATTGGCCTAAGGATAGACATATAAGCCAATTGAATAAGTGTGAAAGTAGAAACAAACCCATGTACCTAGAGTTCTATTGATTTCTGACAATGACACCAAGACAATTCAATGGAACAAGAAAAATCTTTTCAACAAATGGTACTGGGAAAACTCAATAGCCACATGAAAAAGAATGGAGTTTGATCACACACCAAAAATAAGATTAATTCAAAATGGATTAAAGACTAAATTTAAGTGAAGTTATAAATTTAAAGAGCCTATAAAATTCTTTAAAAAAATGTAGGTGTAGGGTGCCTGGGTGGCTCAGTCAGTTAAGCGTCTAACTCTTGATTTTGGTTCAGATCATGATCTCAGGGTTATGAGACTGAGCTCTGCACTGGGCATGGAGCCTGCTTAAGATTCTCTCTCTCCCTCTCTAAAAAATAATAACAAAAAAGAAAATGTAGGTGCAAATCTTTATGACATTGAAATAGGCATTAGTTTCTTAGCTATCACACTAATAGCACAAGCAATGAAAGATACACTAAGTTAAACTGGATTTCACCAAATCAAGCCCTTTTGTGCTTCAAAGACAATATCAACAAAGAAGATAACCCACAAAATGAGAGAAGATATTTGTCAATCATATATATTATAAGGATCTTTTATGTAGAATATATAAAGAACTCTTACCACTAATGTTTTAATATTTGTATATGTTGCAAGATGATGATTTGTACATTTTGGTGCTCATACTTCATAAATGTGTGTAAAGAAGCTAGAATAAAGAAGAGTAGATTTAACCCAAATTACATAAAAGAAAAAAAATAAAAATAATAAAAACAACAAGGTAGAACATAGAAGAGTACAGAAAATTAACCAAACTCAAAGTTGTTTCTTTGAAAAAGTTACTAAAGTTTATTATACTTAGATAAACCTAATTAAGAGAAATCCACCAATGTCAGAAGTGAAAAAAAGAGAATATTACTATAGGTCCTACAGACATTAAAACAATAAAGGTGATATTTTGAATATCTTTATGTCAAATTAAATAATTATGATGAAATGGGAAATTTCTTATAAAGCATTAATTTTAAAAATTGACAAAGTAGAAATAGAAAATCAGAATAGCTATATACCTGGGGTGCCCGGGTGGCTCAGTGGTTAAGCGTCTGCCTTTGGCTCAGGTCATGATCCCAGGGTCCTGGGATAGGGTCCCACATTGGGCTCCCTGCTCCGTGGGAAACCTGCTTCTCCTTCTCCCACTCCCCCTGCTTGTGTTCCCTCTCTGGCTGTGTCTCTCTCTGTCAAATAAATAAATAAATAAAATCTTAAAAAAAAAAAAAGAATAGCTATATATCTATTGAAAAATTTGAATTAAAAAAAAATCCGGGCATCTGGGTAGCTCAGTCAGTCGTCTGCCTTTGGCTCAGGTCATGATCACAGGGTTCTGGAATCAAGCCCCGAGTCGGACTCCCTGCTCAACGGGAGCCTGCTTCTCCCTCTCCCTCTGCCCTTCTCCCCTGCTCCCCGCCGACCCCCGCTCATTCTCACTTGCTCTCTCTCTCATGCTCTCTGTCTCTTAAATATATAAATAAATAAAATCTTAAAAATAAAAAAAAAAACTCCTGCATAAAGAAATTCCAGAGCAAGATGACATTACAGGTAAATTCTATCTAAAATTTAAAGAAGGAATTATAATGATGTTTCACAAACTCTTTCAGAAAATAGAGAAAAAAAATGAATGCTTCCTTTATTTTATGAAACGAGCATCACCCTAACACCAAAACCTACAAGACAATGCCAGATAATTAGTTACCAATATTCCTCATGGACATAGATACAAAATTCCTCAACAAAACATTAGCAAATTCAATTCAGCAATATATAAAAAGAAAAGAATGAACCATGACCATATAAGTTTATCCCATAAATTCAAAATTGGTGTGATATTTCATAATCATTCAAAACAATAAAATCATGTCATTAGATGCAGAAAAAGCATTTAATAGTGTCCTAATAATAAAATAAATACTCTTAGGAAATGAGAAATAGAAAACAACTTTCTCAATCCAATAGGCATCTATTAAAACCTACAAATAAACCATCATATTTAATGTTGAAAGATTGAATGCTTTACTCCTAAGATCAGGAACAGAGCAAGAATGTCGCTTTTACTCTTTCTATTCAGTATGTACTGAAGGTCCAGTACAAAAATACTAAAAAAAGAGAAAAAAAGCTTAAACCTTGGAAAGGCAAAATATGTCTCTATTTGCAGATGACATGATTGTCTATATAGGAAATCCTAAGTAATCTACAAAAAACTATTAAAATAATCAGAGAAAAACATGTATCATATGACCTCACTGATATGAGGAATTCTTAATCTCAGGAAACAAACTGAGGGTTGCTGGAGTGGTGGGGGGTAGGAGGGATGGGGTGGCTGGGTGATAGACATTGGGGAGGGTATGTGCTATGGTGAGCTCTGTGAATTGTCTAAGACTGTTGAATCACAGACCTGTACCTCTGAAACAAATAATATATGTTAAAAAAAGAAGAAGAAGAAGATAGCAGGAAGGGAAAAATGAAGGGGGGGGAATTCGGAGGGGGAGATGAACCATGAGAGACGATGGATTCTGAGAAACAAACTGAGGGTTCTAGAGGGGAGGGGTTAGGGGGATGGGTTACCCTGGTGATGGGTATTAAAGAGGGCACGTACTGAATGGAGCACTGGGTGTTATACGCAAACAATGAATCATGGAACACTACGTCAAAAACTAATGATGTAATGTATGGTGATTAACATAACATAATAAAAAAATTTTTTAAAAATAAACTATGATGTGCAAAATGAAAAAAAGAAACAATCAATGAATTTATTAAGATCACAAAATATAGCATCAATATACAAAATTCAATTGTATATATCTAACAGCAAACAACTGGAAAATGAAATTTAAAAAACAGGAAAATAGCATCAAAAACATAGAATACTTAGGAATAAGTTTAAAAATGTGTAGGAAGATTCCATGTTGTTAAGATGTCCATTCTTCCCAAAATAGCTTATAGATTCAACACAATCTTAATCATAGACTCAGTAAGCCATTTGTAGAAACTAAGAATTTACTGTAAGTTTTATATGGAAATGCAAAAATTGTAACAATATCGAGAACAATAGAGAACAACAGTTAAAAAAGAACAAATTTGGAGAGCTTTTAAAACCTATTTGCAAGGCTTTAATGACTGAAATCAGTGAAATAGAATAGAAAACAGAAAAATGGTAGAGAAAAGTAATAAAGCAATGGTAATCATGTTAGTGTGGTACTGGTGTAAAGGTAGATATATGGATAACTAGAAATTCTAAAAAGTCACCCACACATCTATGGTCAAGTCATTTTCAACAAGGTGCCAACCCAATTCAACAGGTGAAATTATAGAATTTTCAACAAATGGTGTGGGAACAACTGCATATTCAAATGGAAAAAATGAATCATGACTTCCACCTCATTTCATAAATATGGATAAATATTAATCAAGAAAAGATAATAGATCAAAAGACAACATTAGTAAGATGAAAAGGCATGCCTCAGATTGAGAGGCAATTTGTATATATGTATGTACGTATCTGACAACATACTTATATCCAGACCATAAAGAGAACTCACACAACTTAGTAATAGGAAGAGCTACTACTTCTCCCACTTTCCTGAAATGGACAAATAATTTAAAGGGAAAAATTTTAAAGAACATGTTCAAATGGCCTATGGGCACATTAAATAATCTTCAACATTATTAGTCATCAGGGTAATTCAGAGTAGAACCACAGTGAGGTTCCATTTGATACTTAATAGAATGGCTTAAATTAAAAAATATAGTCAATAGCTGGAACGTTCAAAAATTGCTGGTGAGAATATAAAATGGTACTAATACTGAAGAAAACATTTTGACAATTTCTTTTTTTTTAAAGATTTTATTTATTTATTCATGACAGAGAGAGAGAGGGGCAGAGGCAGAGAAGCAGGCTCCCCACTGAGCAGGGAGCCCGATGTGGGACTCGATCCCAGGACCCCGGGAACATGACCTGAGCCAAAGGCAGACGCTTAACCTGGACTGAGCCACCCAGATGCCCCCATTTTGACAATTTCTTATAAAACTAAATATGCATTTTCACATGACTTAACAGTTCGTCTCCTAGGTAAAAAATTTTAAAAATAATAATAATAACAGAAAGATTTGTATGCAAATATTCATAGCAGCTTTCTTCATAATGGCTAAAATCCAATAATAACTCAAATTTCTCTTGGTGAATAGATAAGAAAAATCTGTACTCATATAATATGATATTACTCAGCAATAAAAATGAATAATACACTGATACACACAACCACTTGAGCAAAAAATTAAGACACGAAAACGTGTACCCTTGTGGTTCCATTTATATTGAGTTTTAGAAGAAGCAAAACTAATCTAGAGTTATAGAAATAAGAGTAGTGGTTGCCTGGGGTAGTGGCCTGGAGGAGATTGACCACAAAGGAGTGGGGTGATAGAAATGGTCTATATTGTGATGGAGATATGGGTCACACTAGTTGTAAGGTGTATACATCTGGCAAAGCTCAATGAACTGTATATTTCAATTCAGCATATTTAATTATATATGCATTATTCTCAACAAAATTGGTAAAAAGCCTAAAGATATGAAAACAAAACCATCTTCATACACTTAATTGTCTGACATGATTTCCAAAAAAGTTGATAAAATCACAGAAGCGATAAAAACCAAGGCCATTTTTAATTATACCTGAAATATCATCAAGATAAACGAGATTGGTCCTGAAATCCATTCAAAAAATGGAGGATCTTTGCCCGTATCCCTAATGCTACCACTGCTGCAAGTAAATCATTAGTGTTTTCATTTACCAAACATTTCATGGTGTACCTACTTTATATGGAATACTATGCTGGGTGCTGAGCTTAGTCCTCAAAGAATTTGCATCCTAGCTGGGAAGACATATGTGGACAGAAAAATCAACGTTACAAAAGTTAAAACAATGGTATGGCAGTGTGGCCAAAGTGCTGTTGGAGCCTAAGAGACAAAACAATTAACTCTCCACGAAGATGACAGCAGAGGCTTCCCAAAGCAACATGGCACCAAGATCTTGAAGATGAGGGGGAGCTTTCTAGGTAAGAAAGCATGAAAGACATCAGGGGCCTGTTAGGGAGTAGAGCATGCGCAAGATATTGGGTCTGAGGAAGCCATGATGTACTGCAGAAACAGAAAAGTTCCAGGTGGTTGGGGCATGGGATATACAGAAAGTGGTAGGAAATGGGGAAAGAGGAAGGAGAAGCCTCCTATGAAGGACTTTGTAAGTCACTCTTGTAAGCACATCAAATACATAAATGCACCTCGAACTCTGTGGAATAGGCACTGTTGTGAATTATTCTTCCATTATTTACTTGATTGTCAGGTACTTCCACTTCCTTGACTCTGTTTGTACATCTTAGCAACACTGTGTGAAATCATCCCCAGGAAACTATTTTTAGTTTTTAGATATAAGGATAAAATAATATAAGATTGCAAGTTATTTTAAGATATTTAGACAAGTGAAATACAGAAACTAAAAACATTACCATGACTCGCTCTCCTCTTTATGTTGTTAAAATATATACTCCGTGGAAAGCTATGTGCAAACATTGTAGTTGATCTATACAATTGCTATTATCATGACACTATTCTGTACTTTTGTACGCCAGTTATCTTCTTGTCAAGAATCTCTAATACCTTTACAAATGAGTAAATACAATTTCCTCCAATTTTTCATATATATAATTGAGATAACATGAAGTAGAGGAACAGCGTTGACGCAAGACAGGAAGGCTTTGGAATAATTCAGAAGAGACCACACAAACGGAACAGAATTTATTCGAGCCTGTTCTAACCTTTGGATCATATCCCTCCCAGAGGAGATAAAGAAATCCGTCTGCCAGTGCATGCTCAAAATACTGACTACACTCTCCAATAACTGTTGAGTTCGAAATTATTTCCAGTATGCGGTCTATACAGCCAGAGCATTTAAGTCAGGTGCAGTGAGCAGAGGCCAGACCTTTCAACACTTTTCAAAGTTTTTTTTTTTTTTATAGTATAAATTCGAAAAGACTCTAACGTTTTTCCTTTTATCAGTTACCATATTAGGTACTTAATCCAGGACTGTTGCCCACTCTCTTTTCATGCCTTTATAGTCCATATAAAACCTCACAATAAACCCAGAGTGACTTAAAATATTATTTAAATAAAAGCGCTTTGGAAGGCATTATTAGGAGCTGAGTGGGGTCTTTGAGGGAAGGTTTCCCCAACTGAAGCCAAAGACATCTATTTAACTGCTGTGGTCTCTAGGCCATGCATATTGACTGATTTACTGTCACAGATAATCCAGCGCTTGGCCAGAAGCCATTTCAGTTTGAGGGCATGCGGTTTGGCAGGCAGCATTGCTTGCAATAATGTAATAAAACAGAAAGAAATCCATACCTGGTTGTGAAAGGAAAGAATCTATCTATTTTGCCAGAGGCAGGTGAAATGGGTCTGTGTGATTTAGTGGTGGGTCAGAGCAGAGCCATATAAAATAACCCACCAGGACTTGTATTTCTGAAAATGACCAGCATGCTTCAGAGTTCCTGAATTCTGTGCACTTACTGGAAGGGGTGGGGGACAGTTCGTAGTTCTATTTGTCTTTTCAGGCCCTTGGCTTATGAAGGTGCTATTACTAATTATGGTTGTTCTGATCAAGGTTCTTTGGGTTGCAATGATCAGAATGCCATGTAAACTCAAATTACATAAAATCAGAGGCCAGGAGAAGTAGAGGTAGGCTTTAGAAAATATGGAACTGAGATGGAGAGCTGCTTCTCCTGGAGAACTGGGCCCATTCTTCTCTTTAACACATGGGCTTCCTCTGCATGCACAGAACCCCAAAACACTGCATCGCCCACTTTGTCTTCTGTCTTGTGTTACCATGGCTTTATGTTACAAGCCCATTGCCAACTAATTGAGTTTTTCAGAGTCTGATTTCCAAATTCCCAGGAAATTTGACTGGACCCTCTCATCTATGTTTTGGTCAAGAGCTCTGCACTAGGTGATATCCTAGGTCTCTTCTCAGTCTACAAACTTGGTGCCACAAGGGGTGGTTTGAGTAGAGACCCTCATCATATAGTCTACTGCTCATTCAGCTTGGACTATAGACAGGAAAGACAATAGTAGGCATGTTTAGGCTTTCACAAGGGTTACTTTAACAAGTAGGCTTTAACCAGGGCTTCTGATTTTATTATAGCTGGATATGTCTTTCCCTGAAAAACACTGAGTGCCTCCAATAGACCACTATGCTAAGCACTATGCTAACTTCTAGAGATGTGACTGTCAGCAAGATGGAAAACCCCTGTTCTTCCCTGATCTGCCCTGGACATGTCACCCTCTAATATCCCTCAGTCACCTTCAGACAAGTTTATTGAATGTGTCCTTTGTTTGGGCTTTGTGGTATCACCTCTGAGTCTTCGTAATGCCAGTCTGAATCTTAAAGATCCTTCCTTATTACACACAAAGCCCTTCCATTATTCCAAAAGCTGTGTAAAGACTACTTTTTTGACACATCTTTTCATTTCCACTCTATACCAAACCACCCAAGTTTCCCTCCCTTCCCTCACTTTGCCCTTCTGGTGTTTGTCACCTCTATACATCCCTCCTTCGGTGGCCACCTCTTTCCCCATCCCATCCCGGGGCATGGCCATGAGCTAATTAGGAGACGGTTGGTTGAAAAAGCTGAGGCCATACCGCCCTATATAAATGTACATTTGGCTTAAGTTAATTTTTATGACCTTGACTCGAAGAAGGAGGCTCTATTATTTACAAATCTGCTCTTACAGTGCAGAGGCTATGAAAAGACATTCCACATCACTCAAGAAACTGCCTAAATAAACGTGATTCTCAGGTGATTCACCAAGCTGGTAACAATCCAGGTACACTATTGTTTCTTCCTGGAGGTACGTTAGCAAGCCAAGTGAATAGCCCACTAGAGAAAAGTTGTCACTTGCACTGATTCATCAACACTTTTTCCAGCAATCACAGTACCTGTGCCATCTGTGTTTAGCACTTTCCAAAAAGAAAAAAAAAAAAAAAAGGAAGAAGAAGAAGAAAAAAAAGCTCTTTGCGACTGCCATACAAATCAGGGGCACTAACAAGGTCACACAAAAGGGAATTTCAGGACTCTGAGAAGATGTTCTCCCGCATGGCAGTGAGCAATAACAGCATTCTACACAAGTTCTCCAGCATCCCAGGCTGCTCCGCCCCAGCCTGGAGCTGCTTCAGGTCCGTTGGGAAATGTGTATTATGCCTAGGTTAATTTGCTGATTAATCTCTAGTCAGTGGTTTTGTGCTTTCCCCAGATGGCCAATTAAAATTTACAACTGGCAGAACAGTGTCCTGTTGGCAGGCTGCTGAGGGGGCCAGAGCTAGAGGCAGTGACAGAAGGCATGGGCCCAGTTTTGCCTGCTTTTCCCCTCCCCTTTTCTTTATTTCTCTCTTTTGCTCTTTTTAAAGCTGCTGGATTTATTCAGAGGAAAGCGTAAACCGGGCTTATGCGGTAAGTGTGAGATGTGTGGTGTAGTTTACAACTCTGCTGCTATTTACTTTCCAACACTCTCAGGGCCGCTCCCGTATTCCCGGCATCAACGGTTTTACCCACAGCAAATATAGCTGACAAAATCAGCCAGGGGGCACAACTGATTTAACAGCTTCTGAAATGTAATAGCCTTTTTTTTTTTTTTCCTGATTTGCAGTCCCCGTGGATTGATGGTCTAATATCATTCACTTCCTCACAAATATATAAAACATTTACAGTTGTTTGCGTAAATCAAAGGCAAAGTGCTATGTGTGAAGCTGATAATAAGTAATGCTGTGATATATATAAAAGATAACATACTTTTACAGCAATAGCCCCCGATATTAACTGTTACTTTTTACTTAGCATTCTATACAAATGGCATTGTGTACACATCTGAAGAAAACAGACAGCAAGGAATTTAATTAAAGAAATGCAATTTGATATCATTCTTTATTTTATAGTGAAATATTTACCGTATGTTTCAAGTATGCGTGAGTCATCCGGACTGGAAGTTCTGAAGGAAATTGTTAATCAAGGACCATTGATCCTCAAATAAGCCAAACGTGGTAATGATGTATGATATTATGACAGTTTGCTACTTGCAGTAACTGTTGATTACCATTGGCAAAAAAATAAAATAAAATATGTTCCTTGAGGTGGAAAATATTTTTTTAAAGTGAATGTTGCATTATTGATGGGAAAAGAATTTAGGGAACTCAGGTGTAAGTCTCCATTATACTAGCTAAATGGGAAGGGAAGAGGCACTATGTAAAATTACCTTTGTGTAAAATACATAGAACTTGGGATTTTTTTTTTTAAAGATTTATTTATTTGAGAGAGAGAATGAGTGAGCATGAGCTGAGAGAGGGAGAAGGAGAAACAGGTTTCCCGCTGCGCAGGGAGCCCGATGTGGAGCTCGATCCCAGGACCCCGGGACCATGACCTGAGCTGAAGGCAGATGCCCAACCGACTGAGCCACCCAGGTGCCCCAGATTTTGTTTTTTTTTTTTTTGAATAGGGCATGTCACAGAACTTTGATACCAGACGTTGATAAATCTCGATTAGACTCTCAGATCAGACTTTAAGTCCACGGGTGGGATTTTGTGAGTTATTTTCACTACTCTAGGAACTGCAGCTGCAAATAAATAATTGTCAAACTTACTTTTATGAAGAAGAATTTGAAAACAATTAGAGATATAGTAAATTCCTTATGAGCAGTGACTGTACTTGTTAAGTTTGCCCTGAGCACCGAGAACACTATCTGGCACTTGGTGAGCACATGGGAAAGGCTACCCAAGTTTTCCCAACGAATAGGAAAAACTCAGTTTCTCCCCTGCAGGGCTCTCCATGTGAAGCTCCATTCAAATGTAAGGTCTCAGAATATTTTTCAGAAAGAGGTTTCTCATGTGTTCTGGCCTTGAATTGTTCTTGTCTAAGAGATCATAGGGTAGGCATCACGCATCCTTCACCTTTTCTCTTCCCCCACCGCGCCAACACCAGTGTTATCTGCTCAATAAATGGATGCTAAATTGAATTCAAGGGGCTTCTTGGATTGCTGCTGTACTTTATAGAAACGACTCGATTCCACTGATAAACCTTCCATGTTATGAAGCCAGACCTTGACCAGGCAGGATTTCAGTTCAACTTATAAGGTGAGTGTAGGCCAAAAGGATTGTAAATGGGATAGCTACAGACAAAACAAAATTGCAGAAGTAATATTTCTTTATTTTATATTAAGCTTTTTATCTAATCACATAGACTACAAATTTTCTTTGGGGTAAATATTTTATCCATAAAACAAACCACTTTTATGTAATATATGTGTTGCTCTGAGGTATTTGGCAATAATTCAATTGTATGCCTTCTCAGCTGATTAAGGAGTCTGCATCTAGCTAGTGTTGATGCCCTGACTCACTGTACAGATACTCAGACGAGAGGCTTTGTAGTGTCGCAGCTTGGAAATACTAAACAGTGAATCATGGTGTCTCGATGGGAGGACTGCAAATAACTCCACACATATTTATTAAGTACATACTAGATTTAAGGTACTGTGTCAGATACTACTGGCCTTTAGATATAGTTCCAACTATCAAGAAGTTTTTAGTTTGTGACCCAAAACAACAGTAAAACAAGCATAATACGATCACTGCCAAATACAGACTATAAGGACCCTTGTAGAACACTTAATAGAAAGTGACTGATTTCGTCTGGTCAGATTGGGAAAGAATTCTTGAGGGAGGTGTGGCTTAAGGAATAAGGATTTTGACAGGGAAGGGAGAGAAAAGGGGGGCGTTCCAGAAAGAAGAAATTGCTGGAGCAAAGGCATAAAGGTGGAAAAATATTAATTTAGCTCAAGAAGTAGAAATTGATGGAAAGGGTGATAAGGAGGTTCGAATGTGTGGATATGGGCACAAAATGAGGCTGCAAAGGTCAGTTGGTAAATTTGAGGTGTAGAAATTTGAAGCAAGTTTATGATCAATTCAGAATCCTCAAATATGTTGGGCAGGGAAGAAATTCTGGTTGTGTCTGCATTCAACAATGGATAAGAAGTGGGAGTCTGGCAGTTGGGATTTTTGCAATGACATAAACAAGAGGCTTGGGGGCAGGAATGAAGAGGACGATAAATGACAGAGCTATTTCTGATGCAGAACTGATAAAATAGGATGGCAATCAGGACATTGAAGATGAGGGAGTGGGTAAAGTCAGAGATGATTTCAAGTTTCTAGGCTAGAAGCTAGATGTTCTTACAGGAAAAGAGAAGACAACATAAACATAAAAATTATGTTTATAGAGGAAGAGAGTCCACTGAATTTTGGATTTATTCAGTGAGGAGGTTTGACAAGGTATCATTTTTACTCTCTCCAGCAAATTGTCGGAAATACAAGTCTATGTTGAAAATAAGTCATAGATTGGTAGATCTGTGGATTGGCTGGTCACCTGAGGAGTATGTTAGTCAAAGTCCTAGAAATGGGTAAGATTGTCACTAGTCAGCGGACAGACACACCAGCATTATCATGATGATTATTAAAATATTGAATTGCCTCTGCATTGGATGGTAAATATAAGTGCCCCAACCTCCTGAATGTACCCTAGCTGTCCTACCCCCGTTGTAGCGGCCCTTGGGACCATTGCGGTGTAATAGCAATTAAAATGTTAGCATCTATCCAGCATAAGGCTCCAGGGCCCTGCTAAGTTCTGTGGCTCTACCTGTTCTGATTGGTCGGTGCCCTTGCCTTTACTTTGCATTGTTAAGTAATATAATTGTCACTCTTACCCACCGAAGGACTGCAGAGCAAGAAAAGAAACAAGCTAAGGAGTGTGCTGGATGATATGACAAGTAGGAGAAAGTGCTTACAAGGGACATTAAGGTTCCTCTCCTGTGCTTCCCATATGCTTTAAGCTGGTTGCTATGGCGGGGCATGTGATGAGACAAATTGAAAAGACAGTGTATCATCAGGTCTTAAATGTGTGGTGGTATGGACAATTAAATAATAAGATGGTATACACAAAGATCTTCCATATAAATTTCTAATTCCTTTTTCTCAGATTTTGAAGGACACATAATTTGGCAATATACATTTATGTTGGACAAATGGGTTGTGCATCAGAATGGTATTATCCACGAAGGTACAAAGTTTTATTCTCCATAATCCTGAAGAACTGAGTTTATGCAATCCTCTGAACTGAAGGAAATTGAATTTCACTGGAATTACAGTATCCATTGTTATACACAACATTTGTCTACGTTTTCTTTTTATCGATTGCACCTACATTTGAGAAAACTTAGAGAGCCATGATCTAGAAAAATGCAAAACAGAGCAAGAACATTGAGTCCATACCAGAAACGGTAGTTTTGACTACTGGATCAGTATTACTTACAAGCTTCAGATATCCTTGTGACTTTTGTACAATTTGCAAATTCTTGGATCTCAGCCATTTCTCTGATTTTTCTTTCTGTCGAGGAGAGTGGAAAGTAACAGATCATTCTAAGGCAAGATGGTTTGAGTTTTCCAGTTGAAAGGTCATGTAGCCAAATCAGTGTGCTAGCTGTAATCTTATCATGGCTTTCCCAGCATGAGAGAAATATAAGTATTCATGATACTGTAATTACAAATACTGATCCCATGTTTCAATAATGACCTTAGAAGAGAGTTAGGAAACCGTGTTTTTTTCCTTCATCCCAAGAAAAAAAAAATTATATACTAATTATTTGCTATTAAATTTATATTATATAATTTTAATAAACATTTTAATTTGATCTGACAATTAATGGGCCCTACAAAGGCAATCTTTTCCTTTCGTGATCTACTTTCAGAGACACTGATTTCAAAGACATATTTCTAAGTTATTAACCAGTGAATTACATAAACCCTTAAGTAAATAATGAAAATGTAAATATTGGATTTATGCCCCAATAAGCAGTAGGTCAGAGTACTGCTAGGTATTAGAGGGTGTATTCAGCTCATTATCATTGTTTTCATTCTTTTAATTGTACATGCCTATTAATTGTACACTTAAGTAATGCAGAGTAGGGTGAGACCACAACCACTTTTTGCATACATTTATGTGTGATTATTTAATTGAAGGTCAAATCAACCCTTGTCTGTTCTATGGTGATCCACAATATCTTCTAGGAAGGAGGATGTAGTCCTTTTCAAAAATGCCAAGTCAGTAGCAAGCAACATATACCTACCCCTCACTACTTCTGGTAATCAATAATTCAGGCTCCTATCCAGAACAGGCATACATTTAATAAGACGTCTGTGCATTTGATGAGATTTCTAGACGGAAATATTTTTATTTTCTATATTTTATATAAATATACATGTGCACATATTTTTTTACATTTCTACGTATATAGGTATTTTTATATTTTTATTTTACCATAATGAGAAAATCAAAGTGAAACAGTAAACTCCTGGACCAAACAAAAGTGAAAATTTACCCTTCTATTGTGCTTTATTCCGTTAGTCTAAGATATTTAAAAAATAAGATGTAGAAACAGATAATATATATACGATTAACAGTATCAATTCATTATTCAGAAATTTAAGTGACGTGAAGTTTAAAGTGAAGAAAAGGCCACTCACCAGCATTCTCATGCCAGGTGCTTAAACTCTGCACTTGTTGATGCTGCAGTGCTGAGTGTCAGCTTCATAAGCGGAAGGGGCAGGTTGAGATAGGATCCTTTAAATTAAATAACTATATATGCATTTGATTATGATTCATTTTATTTATCACTTATGTATGTTTTTATTCATTTATTCATTCCTTAACACACACAGCAGTGAATAAAACAGACACATGCCTATTGTCTTGGAGTTTACATCTTAGTGGGAGGAGACAGACAAATTAACAAATATAATAAATATGTAGTAAATATGATGGTAATTCGTGCCGTGGAGAAACAGAAGGTAAGAGAGTGGGTTGGAGAATGCTCTGGAAGGGCAATGCAACTGTAAACAGGAATATCAGGGAAAGCCTCGTGGGGAAGGTGACACACGCGTACGTATTTGAGGGAAGTGGAGAGCAATACTTATGGGGAGGCCAGAGAACTCCAGCTGAGGGGCAAGTTCAAGGAGAGAGAGGAAGTCAGCATTGCCTGCCGGAGAGTGAGGAAGGAGGAAAGAAATGTGGGTTGAGCGATCAGAGGAGATTGTATAGGGCATTGTAGACCATTGTAAGGTGTATTGTTGTTGCTGTTTTGTTCAGTTGGATTGTTTTTGGATTTTTGAGTTTACATGGAGATGGGATTAGAGGTTGTGAGCAGGGAAGCAACAAGGAGACAAGGGTAGAAACAGGGTCATCTACTAGGAGTCTACTTACAAATCCTAGCCAGAAGGCTATACTGGTTTGATGGTAGTACTAAAAGGAGAAGAAAGTGGTTGGATAGTGATCTACTTTGAAGGCAGAGCCAGCAGCATGCACTGACCAATTGAATGTGGGCTACAAGAGAATGAAAGGAGCCAAAGCTGATTTCAACGTTAGGATTCTGAGTAACCATCAGGATAGAGTCACTATTTTCATACATGGGGAGAGACTGCACGAGAAGCATAACTGGGACAGAAAGGTGAACAGGATTTGAGTATGTTTAAGTTGCAGGTGTCTTGAGATGTTAAGTAGGCGGTGAGCTCTCTGAATCTGGAAGTCAGGAGGGAGAAGTGTGGACTAGGGCATATGCTGGGAAGCAGTGAGCCCACAAGTGCAATGAAAACAAAGAGACTGAGTGAGTTTCACCCTTGAAGTGAGTGTAAATCAAAGAGGTAGGTCTGAGGGCTGACTTCTGGGGCTTCCAATGCATAAGAACCGGGTGGAAAGTGAGGGAAAACCTGCCAAAGAAATTGAAAAGTAGTGACTAGAGAAATGTGAGTAAAATCAAGAGACTGGGGTGTCCTGAAAGTTAAGCAAGGCAAGTGTTTTCAGGATGAAGGTGTAAACATTTTTGTCGAATACTGTAGATATGTCAAGTACGGACTGAAAATTAGCCATTGGACTTAGCACTTATGCATGCCCTTGCAATCACGGGTTGCAATAGAAGGATCAGTTTTACCTGATGTTATGTAAGAACAAAGGCAATACCGGGGCACCTGGGTAGCTCAGTCAGTTAGGCGTCTGCCTTCGGCTCAGGTCCCGGGATCCAGGCCCACATCAGGCTCCCTGCTCAGCGGGGAGCCTGCTTCTCCCTCTGCCTGCCGCTCTGGCTCTCTCGCTCGCTCGCTCTCTCTGTCAAATAAATAAATAAATAAAATCTTTAAAAGCAGCAACAACAAACAACAACAAAGGCAAGTCCAAGCTTGCTCAGCAAACTTTCTTTTCTATCCAGGACATAAACATCAGAATGATTGACTGCTAAGAAGCTGGGGAATGTTTTCACCTTCAGAATAAAGACAAAGAGAGTCCTCCACATAGGACCACCATACAAAGACAAAATGAAGGTTTACAGTTTTCTATAAACAATTTGAAATGAAATATCACTTTTTCAATGGTTGTTGCTCTGCATAATTTGATTCTCTGCATTGCTCCTGCTTTTATATATAGCACCATGTGAGGGAACGAGAAAACCCAAATAAAGAGGAATTGCCCATATACTTGAAAGGGACCATAGATGCACACTGTGTTTTGGAGTTCTTCAGTTGAAAGGCAGCCTGACATGTACCCTCAGATCTATCTCTTGAGCCATGTTGTAAGGAAGGTATGTGATGGGAAACACATCCCAAGGGTTTCTGGGGACAGAGCCCACTCTGTTGGGTCTCAAGGGTATCTTCACAGGAAAGCAAATTCCAGGGTAGTGATGTTTGTGGGGCTTTATATCATATTTTCATATTGCTTTACTTAAGCACAAAATAATTTTAATGGTGAATATAAACAAATTGCTTTAGTGACTGAAAGCAAAAAATAATCATTTAGTAAGAATTTCAGGTTCTTCTCAGAGAAAGCAGTATCATTTCCCAGTAGTTTTAAAACTTGTGCAAAATTAGTGTTTTTATGTATCAAATGCTTTGCATATAACACTACTCAAATTTCATACAAGCGGAGCAATCATTTACTTGACAAATACTTTTATTGGGGATCTACTATGTTCCAGGCACTTTGCTAGGACAAAGAATACATGCTGTCAGAGCGTTTATAACCAGAGTTCCTATTATATTTAGTCTCATTTCATAAGTCAAGGAATATTATCTGCCTAAACCAGACTGCAGCACCACGTTCATAATGCCGTCTTGTCTCTGGGACAGATTGGAACAGAGGGCTGATTCCTAGAGCCTGGAACTGGGAATGGGTTTTCACCTCTTCTCTTGTGTCCCACACACCAAGCCTAGGACTGCCCTGCTAGCAGAGGGAGAGCGCAGGGCTGCAGATCAGGGCTCACCTACCTTGCCCACTAGGCGCAAGTGGAGGAAGTGTGAGCGTGAGCGCGCCTGACCGGAAACAGAGAGATTGTGGCAAGGATGCTGGCCTTTCAGGTACATTAGCGCTCAAGTTCTGAGTAGCCCCGTTAATGTCCTGAGCTCTGAACAACCAGATTAACAATTCTTCCTCTCTGAAGAGCTGGCTAGTAAGGACACAAGGAAACTGGTCAGAGACCCCTCCTCAAAAACCTTAGTTTTCTTATTGTGAAATTTTCAGATTCCTCCCAGCCTAAAATTCCGTAACTCCATGGCTGTGTTAATAAAAACAGGATTTTGAAAATAATATAACAAAGAGGTTCTCCTGAATTTGTAAAGATGGGCATATATTTGCTTTTCCAGATGTGCTGAGCCGGATCCATAGAATCCGCATTGTGTGGGAATTTGTTACAAATACAGACTCTTCAGGCTTTAGCCCCAGGTGAATCAGAGTTTGCATTTTAATAAGAGCCACATATCATATGCATATTAAAGGCCACACAGAGACCGATCTTTTAGTAGCAAGCTTTTGGAGATAAAAACCACAAGATGCTTTGAATTTCACCAATAATGGGTTAAACCTAAGACAATTATAAGTGGGCAGCAGCTCTCCTTAACAATTTTTGAGGATTCTGTTTACTACACATAATTATGATGTAACTAGTTAATGACAAATCTGTCTAATGAAACCTAGGATTGTTATTTTCCATTTGGTTAAAAAAAGGGGGTCAGGAAAATGGCTTCTGGGCACTGTTACATATATATTGAAATTTTACTTAAACTTATAATATCATTTAGTTATATATCCTTGATTCCCTCAATTGTGTTACTCTGAGATCACCAAAAAGCTTGCCTGCCTACTTCAAGTTTCCTCAAGCATGATTTTGAAAAAGATTTTCTGAATTACCAGAAATACACACAGTTGTCTAAAGATCATTAAAAAACAATTGCTTGGAAATCAAGTAACTATGCGTCTTGGCTTAGACTAAAACCCATTAAAAATTTTTTAAAAACCTTAGCTGCACATGCCTCTCAACGTATTTATAGTCAAATTGTCTTTTTCTTCACTCAAAAATAATAATTTTATTTTATTTGGCTGGAATTAAATAAAGGTGATATTAAATTTGAATTATATATTTATTTTTGTACAATTTTAAGACCACTATTAACCCAAAGGGGATATGAAAATGATTAAAATATCCTAGTATGAGTGTCATTAAATATATAAAATATTTTATTCAGGTGATATACAGAATCTGAAGTTCAAGAATATACCTAGAAGGAAATGAACATGTTAATTCAATCCAAGGAGCACTGATACTTAAGAGTTATGATGTTTTTAGCTATAAATACAGAAAATTTAAATCAGTGTCATTTAACAATAAAGAAAATTTTATTGTCTTAAATGACTTAAAAATCGAGAGATAATCGGGCTTAGGTAAGTCTCTGTGCAATGACTCCAGCCATTTGCTCAGCACTTGAGTACGTTCTAACCATTCTTGTCTATGCTGGGCTGCATCTTCAGCAAGCTCCCTCCTTGTCATCCAAATTGGTTGCCATTAGCTTTAAGATGTAGGTGCTTTCTTGGTTTACATCAACAAACAAAAATAAAATGCTTTTGTCCCAGTATTTCCAGCAAAATTCTGAAATTCAGTCTAATTGAACCAACCTAGAAGCCATGCTCTCCATTAAACCAGGGACTTGGCCAGAGGAAGGGAATACCCTCCTTTATTTTGTCATAGTCAGATCTCCATACTGGACCTGAGGATGGAGTGAGCTTGCCTAGAAGCACAAAAATACCTTATTGGAAATAAAGTTTCTCGGCCATGGGAAAAGGAGGAATGCATGCTGGGAAAGCAGCCGCCATACTTCCATTACAGGGACCTGAAGGGAGAGGGAGGAAAAGAAGCAGGTGAAGTTCCATCTGGTGGTAGGTGCTTTTCCATATTTGCATAAAAATATCCTAAGGGGAAAAGAGTCAGACCATTCTAGAGGTGAGATTTAAACAGAGAGAGAGCAAGCTGAGGAAACTGAAATCTAAAACCAGGCTCGGTGGCTCAGACAATGGCAAGTACCCTGACCTATTTGAAAAAGATTCAGGGACTGAAAAATAAACTTAATTCTATAACAATTCTGTGTTCTGTATAACTCAGTGTTTTATGTCCATTCTTGTCCATTCTCTAGATTGTGGGTACTATTCTTCTTCTGAAACTAAAATATGATCAGAATTTTCCCCGATCAGAAACATTTTGCAATGACTCATTGCTTAGAGTATAAAGCCTAAACTTTTTAGTGAAGGAGTTCTGCCAGCTCTACCACTGTTATTTCTTTTTTTTTTAAAGATTTATTTATTTATTTATTTGACAGAGAGAATGAGATAGAGAGAGAGAGCATGAGAGGGGGGAGGGTCAGAGGGAGAAGCAGACTCCCTGCTGAGCAGGGAGCCTGATGCGGGGCTCGATCCGGGGACTCCAGGATCATGACCTGAGCCGAAGGCAGTCGCTTAACCAACTGAGCCACCCAGGCGTCCATCTACCACTGTTATTTCAAACTTGCCCTTCTCACCTCAGATTCTTGCCCCGGGAATTCCACACTTTTATTCTTTCCAGACTTACTTGCCCTCCCTTAGCTCACCTGCGGGTTTTACCTGGAACACTTCTCCTCTGTTTTGCTTATCCTTACCCCATGTTTCTGGTCCTATCAGGCCAGAGGCTCCTTGCTGCTGGGTACGACCATTATTATATGTACTACATTCATAGTCTTATCACTGGCTGCACCTTATCGTACTCTGAACTCACTGAAGATTCATTTAGCTTTGCCTAATAAGGACTTAAGACATAAGTATGTACAAGGAATTGAATTTCAAGGTTCTCAAATATAACTGGAAACACTACATTGGAGAAAAGATGTTTTTAAACCTCAGTGGTTGTAAACTCAAATTACTTGTTTGGCATAAATCAGTGTAGACACATTCATTTGATTAGATTTTTTTTAGAAGGAAACGCATTGTTTTCAAGTTTTGCTGTTACATTAAATGTTTATTAAAAAAATCTCATATCGGGAAGCTCTTTTGTTGAGGGAACTGTTACAGGAGGAATTATTTCTATGATTACTGCATTTTTTGAAGTTGTTGAACATCTAGCTGCTAATAGGTCAAACCAAAAGTTATATTCTAAGACAAAAAATTAATTGAGTGATATATGCACTATTTCAGTAAGGAATGTCCAAATAGTTTGAGAAGTACTATGTGTTTTGATTGAGTATATATATAATCTCACTTCTGAATTGTCAGTTGTCTATCTGCGGTCTTGTTGAGTAATACAAGATACAAGTAGCAAAAAGCATAATGAGGTCAAACACCAGGGAAATACAATTTGGGTAACAACAGGGATAGCCAGTCTATCCTCTGGGGCTTACTGTCCCAATTTATGAAACAAAAACATCTAAATAAAAGCCAATACATTTTGTTTGTTGACATTTTGAACCAGCTTACTAAAACTTAAAACTTTGCGTAATTTTTCCCCTCCAAGACTCTCATCTTGTATGATTAAAGATATATTGTAATGATACTCATAGCACTCAATGTATATCAAAACAGTTTTGTAATTTTCTTTAGAGAATACAACATAAAATTTGAATATGCTTTAAAATAAACCATCTTTAATTTTTCATGTATTTTTGGGTTTTGGAACCACGAAAAATTACTCTTATTCAAATTTAATGCATAAAGTGTTTACTATGGTTTAGAGATAAAACTAAGCTGAGAATACAATTAGACTTTTTAGCAATGATATATTTTAGAAAATGTCTCAGCAGGCATATCTAACATGGAATTTCAAGGATTTGAGTATAATTTAGGCAAGCATATAGTCTGCAAAAATTTTTGCTGCTAAGGGTGAGTAATACATGTATTATTCCTGTTTTGGGGTTTGTTTGTTTGTTTTTCTAAAAGGCCTCCTTCCCTGAGACTGATATAATATGAATTAACATTAAGAACAAAGGCTTTGGGGGCACCTGGGTGGCTCAGTTGGTTAAACATCTGTCTTCTGCTTAGGTCATGATCCCAGGGTCCTGGGATCAAGTCCCACATTGGGGCTCCCTGCTAAGAGCAGAGTTTGCTTCTCCCTCTCCCTCGGGCCCTCCCCCTCCCATTTCCCTCTCCCTGCTTGTGCTCCCTCTCTCTCTCTCTCTCAAATAAATAAATAAAATCTAAGAAAAAAAGAGAGAGAGAGTAAGAGAACAAAAGCTTTGAAATCAGATGTGAGTTCAAATCTGAGATCTGTAAAAAAGGAAATGATGATAGTCATAAGGTTGTTGTGAGGATTAAACAATGTATATTCATTACATAACACAATGCCTAAAACACAGTCAGCCTTCAATAAATGCTTTCTACTAACTATTATTACCTTATAATTATCACAGACACAGATAATATAATGCTAAGTGCCTATCGTTTGTTATGGGTAGTAATTTATTAATTTGTCCTTAAATATTTGTTAGTGGTTTATCAAACACATATAGACCAAGAAGTGAAAAACTGAAGCTGTGCAAAATTCAATGGCATGGTCATGCTTCCATACAAAAAGAATATTGTGCTCTGATAAAACTTATCCTTCAATAACAAGGACGTGCTTTGACAATTGGAAAAAGGACTAGCAGATTCTAGCTTGTGTGAGGAAGATACAAAAATCAGCTAATATTCTCTCTCACCCTCTCTCAAGCAAATAACTAAAATCTTAAAAAAGAAAAAAAAAGGAGGGGGGGATGCCTGGGTGGTTCTGCTGGGCACTCAGGTCATGATCTCTGAGTCCTGGGATCAAGCCCCAAAGGCCGGGTCTCTGCTCAGCGGGGAGTCTGTTTCTCCCTCTCCCTCTGTGCTCTCTTTTGCTCTCTCTAACTCTTTCTCAAGCAAATCAAGGAAATCTTAAAAAAAAAAAAACAGCCAATAAATTGGATCTTATATTTAATAACATATAGCTTCACAAGTCTCCAAAAACTTCCACAAGTTATAGCATGTGATCCTTGTAAAGACATGCATAGTAATCAGAATAGGATTAAAATTTATCTTTAAATGTGGAGGAAATGGACACTTGGAGAGGATGTGACTTCATCCAACATCACATGGTTAGAGTGAGGGGAAGTTGGGGTGATGACCTAATCTTTGGCCCTTCAGTGGGTCTTCTGCCCACCAGCATCTCCCTTCCTGAGAAGAGGAACTCAATAAATACATTTGGCTCTCTGACTCAAATATCTTATTTCTTTAGTTTTTTATTTTTGTACATGAGAAATTTAAAAATTACAGGTTATCTAACTCAGTAAACAAAATTCTGAACTATTTTGGAACACAAATGTTCTCTAAAATTAATCCCCCAGTTCAGTGTCTTGAGTTGGCTACAGTTAGTTGAGTTGGCTACAATCCAATCTTGAAATGTTATTCTTCTGAAGAGAGGCTGGGATAATCGGGCAATGAAGGTGAGCAACATCACAATCTACTTATGGCACTTTGTGGCACTCAGAGATAAGAGGCACTACAACTCCCAAAGTATCATAAGCTTTGACTTCTGTAAATGCAAAGGGACCCTGCATACGGCATTTCTAAGAGATTAACTTGATTTTCTAAGTGAGAAATGGGACCTCAGATGCAAGAAAATTATGGAACTGTTGATGTTTGTTCTTAATCCAAATCAATAATTTAATCCCCATATAGGTTTAAGAATCAATGTTTTATTTTATTTTTAATATAAAAATCAATCTTGGGGATGACCACAACCTTTACATGAATATTTTTCTCCTGAAATACTGTTAAGAAGAGATCTTTATAATCTTTAAAAGAGGATGTGAATTCTAGGTGAATGGTAAAGAGACACTAAAAACACAAGGCCTCCGGTTTGCTTCACACATGCAAATGGAAAATTGGTTATAGAGTAGAAGCAGGCTAGATAATTACGTGATACTTGGCAAGCGTGTGCAAAGGGGCTACCATTTTCTATGGTCTATATTCACAGTAGAGATCAAAAAGAGCATTAGGCACATTGTATATAGAAAAGAGCCAAATACAGGAGTATAAAGTGGACAAAAAGAACATATGATATTGCAAAGAATAGGGTACTGCAGTAAAAACCTCACAGAAGAAAGAGAAGATGAATTAAGAAGTCTGGTATAAGGGTTAAGCGTTGAGTCTCTGTAATTTGGCTGTCTAAGGTTAGAATCCTGGCTCTACCACTCACAGCTTGAGCAAATTACTTAATCTTTCTGAACTTCATCTTCTTCGTCTAAAAATGAGGCAGTAATGTACTTTGTCATGGGATTTTATGAGGATTAAAAAAAAGATAATACATCTAAAGTATTTTGCAAAGTTCCTGGTACATAGCAAATGCTCAGTGAAAATTATCCGTTATTATTTAAACACAGTCTCCCATAGAATTGCCAAGATTTTGAACATCAGAACCAGAATAAAATTATATTCCCCAAATAGATGGGTTGCAATTAATATTAAGAACCTAACAGGTACACTTACTCCTTTTCAGTTAAAAACACACCAAACAAAAGAAAACCAATAATAACAACAAAAACCATGGTTCACCGAGTAAGCAGGATCACCTTCCAGACAATCCTACCAATCCATTTAAACCTAATAATGTAGTTTTAAATTAAGAAGGGCTTTTCCTATAGCACCTGTTAGGGAAAATTTAATTCAAAGAGTGGAGATTGAAATTTTTTAGGGTTTTTTTTTTAAAGATTTTGCTTATTTATCTGACAGAGAGAGAGAGAGAGAGACACAGTGAGAGAGGGAACACAGCCGTGGGAGTGGGAGAGGGAGAAACAGGCTTCCCGTAGAGCAGGGAGCCCGATGCGGGGCTCGATCCCAGGACCCTGGGATCATGACCTGAGCCAAAGGCAGATGCGTAACGATTGAGCCACCCAGGCACCCAGAAGATTGAAATTTTACTAAAAAAATCAATCATTTAAAAAATTTGTAAAATTTAGCATTTATTTATTGAAGATCTACAAAATGCCGATAATTTATTCATCAAGCATTATTAAATTCATGATGCTTTAAATTAAATCCATGCAAAACATATCCCAAAATTGCATTCATTAGAAACAACATAGATATAGTGTCTGTCACACGTTAAGCATCATTTTATTCACTTTTGTTTCTCTAAGACAGATAAGAAAAGTTAGAGTTTAGCTGCTTCAAGACATAAGACCAGCCTAGAAAATAAACAACACATCTCTGTTACTACCCTCAGCCTGACACATAGCTTGGCGACACACACATAGCTGAAAATTGATAAGAAGAAAAAGTGGCTCTAAACACACCCACAGAACCAGCAGCCGGACTTCTGCCTAAGCCTGAGTCACCTGCTCATGATCAGAACCTGAGAGCCACAGAATTGATTTCTGTGCAGTCGAATGAAAGGGAAACTCTTTTAACTGTCACCCAGGCTTGTCACTGTGACACAGCACCTCTCCTTCTGATTAGAGAGGGAGGACTGTGAGCCGGTGTATTTTCTTTTGTTAAATATATATGTATATGTAGTATTAAAACAAAGGGAAACATAAAATAGGTAATTCAAGACATTAAAAAAAAACAAACCTCTGAAATTTATTTTTATTTGATAGTCTGCCAGCCAGTAATTTGAGTAGTTTCTCTGAGAAGAGAGATCTTTAGGAAAACAATAATCAAACTCCAGTAGTTCCCTCAGTTAACCTAGAAGTTAACATAACTGTGCCCACGGCCCATTTAACTTAATGGCTTGCCTGTCCTGGAATTGTAGATAGGGCTTGCAATAATCATCTCATGCCAGAGTACTGTGGACCAGTTATTTATCAATTGTTTGGAAATAAGTCAATCCCAAACTCTCAGCTCCCCAAATGAAAAGTGTTACAGAAGAAGACTCTACTCCGGAATGGCCAGAATCCTAAGGGGAAACCTGATTAGATCATCGGCTGTGACATACAGAATGATAATGAACTTGGGGACTTAACATCTTGGAAAGGGTGAGAGGTGCTTTTCAGCTTGAAACAAAGCGAAACTAAAGCTACCGGTGATTGCAGCATGCTTTGTGGTTTCGCACCCCGATATTCGGGGCAGTACGCAGCAAAAAGCCCAGCGCTCTGTGTGCTGTGGAAATATTGCCTTCCTAGACTCGGAGTGGACGTTAGAAGCCAGTTTCTTTTTGTCTAAAATGTAATAGAAAAGCTATACTTCCAACAATAAAAGAGGAATTACACTCTGGTGAGGGAATAGTAAAGGTTTCCAGCACTTTCACAGGCCAACCAAATGTCTTCCTCTGCCATGTAAATGAAGCAAAAGGATATCCGCATTAAATTACAGGATTTATAGTCGGCAGAAAAATGAAACCACGGAAAGATCATTTTTGCATTAAAATTTGGTTTTCTCTACTAGTATATATTTAAAAAATATAGGTGCCTTTTATTAATGAAGTACATCAAAGCACATTATGTTCTGCATTTTGTGGGAACTGGGCAATTTATAAATGCTATTCACATTTAATTAGTAGTCATTTCTTCTCCATAAGCATATTTACTCGGATCTCTTGTTCCTACGGCAACCCCGTGAGTACTACAGCTACAAGCACAGCCTAGACTAACCTAAAAAAGGATGGAGATTAACGAGCAAGCTCAGTATTAAGACTATAATGCACAAGACCGAGCGATAAGATTGGTGAGAGGAGCATTACAAAGAAGCCTCAAATAAAAATCTCTTATTTCAAGGAGCCTATTTATAGCAGCACAGATTTTATTTATTCAAGAGTGCCTATAGTATACAGCGGGTATGAGAGATGACTCATTTAGTGCTAAGTTCTGCTTAATTGGCTATCCACTCAGGTACGCGGTAACACATATACATACATATACACATGCATGTATATAATTATAACCTGCTTAGCACACTGATCAACGGACTATATAAACAATATCACAAGCAGTTGTGCTTATGGATGTTTCCCTTCAATGCTGCACTTGTTTAAAAATAGGGAGTCTTTAAAATTAGCCTTGATATAAGATGAGGTCATGAAACGTTTAGTGAAAAATGATTCTTAAATCTAAATGTTTATATTATTCTAAGGCTAATTCTCTGATCAGCTTTTTATCCCAGTTCCATGATACAACTCTTATTAAAGGAATGACTTGAAAATAAATAACAAGGACACTGTTAATGGTATCAGGGCAAAAAAGAACAGTGAGTCGAAATTCTGCATATTCTCTTAACTTCTGCTTACAAGTAGACAGTACTTAATTTAAAGATTTAGGGGGAGAAGGTACGTGTAAGGAACTGCAGCCTAAATCTGCTTCTTTACACAAAGTTATACAATTGTAGTGTAATTCCTACAAGAGACAAATAAAAATATTCAAAAATTATTTAAACTTCAGAAAAAAATAAGACCTAACTAAAAAACAAAACTAAAAAAAAAAAGAAAGAAAGAAAGAAAGAAAAACACCAAACTCTTGGAGTCAAACTAACTTTCCTTCGCACATTGTGGATGGGTGGCACCTTATTTGTCCTGAAAATCTCATTATGTCTCAAAACAGTATGTGGGAGAAACACAGAGTATGAAGAGGGGCAAACTAGAAATTACATAATCCTTATTATCCAATCTTGAGTCGTACAAGTGACAGGTTCTTTTCAGAGCTGAGCGGTTGGTTCTTGCTACAACAACATAGAGGCAAGAGCATCGTTATCATGCCTCTAAATTATCCTGCTTAGTGGCAAAAAGTAAAAATGATTCCTTCTGACCTTTCTACATTGCTTCATTAAATCTAACTTGCAAGCAACAAGTAAAAATGAGAAGCTTTCTGCAGCCCCCTCTGATATAACTGATTAAAAGTAGCTGCTCAGCATCTGCTCAGGAGACTCTGGCTACCGCTCATGTGCTAAATGAGGGTAAATTCAGTGTGTGGCAAGAAATGCTTGCTATTTATTCACTAATATTCATTTCTGTTCAAGCAGGGCATTTCAATTTTGCTCCTTTTTTGATCTAGAGGGATACCTGTGGATGGAAAACAGTTTGTATACCTTGTCTTGAATTATTGGTCCATAATGAAATTATTTTGTGTGGCTGTATAAATAAAAGGAAGCAATTTTTTTAAATGATTAATCTGTGTAAATATTAATGGTCAAACAAGTCTGTGGTCTCAAATTCAGTTCTATGATATATCAGTCCTCTTTAAAGAATACATAATAGCTTCTACCTGTAATTTTCCTTTGTGAAAATGTGCCTTTACCAGCAACTATTGTCTATGCAGTGAATTAATTATACTCAACAATTAAATCACAAGGCATTTGTCTCCCAGATAATCTATGAATTTGAGTTCAGCATTTCTATAGGTACTTTTGTGCCTCTATGGCGACTATTTTAAAACCAAAGAACAGGGCAACTTAAATGCCATTCCCTGGGTTTTATGAAAAAGCAATATAGGAAAGTAAATAGGGCAAATATCAACAACAAAGAACCCCTACTTTGAGTCAAACAATAAATGCAAATAGAAGAACTACACCGGAGAAGAGAGGGAGGGAGTGAACACGGTCGTTTGAGTATTCCTTCCTGAAAATGCTCACCAGCTAGTTTTAGGCAAGAATATTCTGCTATCTTAAAAAAAAAAAAATCGTAATCGTCCATTAGTGAATCCTCTTCGCTCAGCTTCCCAGGTAGAATTAAAACGCAGTCCCAGGGGCACCAGGACATGAAAACTGAACCCTCTCGCCGAAGATAATCAGCACAGAAGAACAGCTAACTTCTTAAATAACCACAGTTAAATTTCACACACTCTCTTCTCCCTTCCTGGTTTCCAAACGTAGGGTTATTTATCAGAGAAGAAAAATTGGAGGCTGCGTCTTTAGCAGGCAGCCAGGCACTCCTAACCTAATTAGCGTTAGCCACCCCTGAAAATAAATCCCCTGAATCCTGCAGCTCAAAAGTCACTCCCCCGCCGCATACTCCTCCACACACACCCCCGCCCCTTCCCAGCGCAGCCCCGTGGATAGTAACCTTCCGCCCTGACCTCCAGCAAAAAGCACCAAAGGGGGCATTTGCTACCACCTTCCGAGAAATCAGGTAAAACAACACAGAGGGTGTGTGTGTGTGTGTGTGTGTTGGGGGTGGGGTGATGCAAGCGATTTGCTTTGTCCCTATTTAAACTTCTTGCCCACACCGTCACAAAATACGGCCCCGGACGCTCCCCGAGCCCTGAAGCCTCCGTGCTCAAACAGAAGGCTCCAAGAAGAATGGAGATTTGCAGATCTGATAATGAGCCAGTTAATGACATAAATGATACCTCAAGAACCTCACTAAACCATCCAGGTCCTACAATTTAATCTGTAATAAATACTCCTGCATCATTGCGAGATGGCTGCTCATAATGGCAAATGAAATATGCTGGTATGATAGGTACAATAAATCTGGATTTTCCTATGGTTCCCTCAGGCTAGAACAATATGTAACCACAGTGCGCACTGTCAGGATGAGCAGATCTCAAAGCCATCATAAAATCTAAATGGGGACTAATTAGGAGGCCCTTCCCTTCCAGAGTTACTATTTCTATTGACATTTTCCATGCATGAGCCCCTCCATAACATCATAAGTCACCAAGATAAGAACTCCCTAGATTATAGGGAAAAGCTTTAATGGAGAAGTTGAACTCAAAGGCGATGCATAAATTTTCCTTTTGATACTGTGGGAAGTCTGTGTTCAGTACTTTCTTTACAAACTTTCAAGCCAGGAGCAGGGTACTTTTTAATCCCCCTGCGCGCTTCCCTCTGGCCAGGCGGGTCCCGGAGCTCGAGCGTCAGATGGAGCCCAGGGAGGTTATTAAAACCGAGTGGGCCGCTTGGGTCAGGAGAACCGGGAGGTGCACAGGGCAAGTTGGCGTCTGATTCAGGGTCTTTTGGCCTGAAGGTTGGGATTTTCCTAAAGGTCACTGAAGATTAGTCTTTCCCAAGGCCCTTCCAATCAGGAATGGAGCAGATTTCTTCCAACAGTCCCTCTCCGTGCAGGGTAGTGAGTTAACTCTTTTGATAAGCCGGGATGTCACAGGTCCTTGAGAAAAGGTGAGGTGCGGCGTCTGCGTTGTGCTGCGGGGGGTGGTGCTGGGGTGGTTGGGAATGAGATCTCTAGGCACCCTGAAGTGGCAAGGTGGTGACGAGAAACCAGGGCATTCGTGTCCAATGAACCTTTTCTTTAGTCGTCTACCAAGGATATGACAAGTGTTGTAAGTTTTCTGAGAAACAAAATCCTCAGTTAAAATGGCAATAAAAATAACTAAGTCTATAGGGATGTTGGGAGGGTTGAAATATGCATGTGGATAATTTTAAAAATAGCTATGGATATTATTATGAAATTTATTTCATTTCAAAGGAATAAAATTAGGAAAATACCATGAAAAGGGGATGAACAACCCAGTATTCTCTTCTCTGAATCTTTGTTTTATACAAGTGGAAAAACCAAATATAGGGGGTGAATTGTCATATGATCTTATAAACTATAAGTCCTGTATTAAAGTCCTGGTCCAATTCTTAATTTACTTGCAAGTATTATCTGTCTTTTGTGTTTGTTCAAGTGGTTTTGGTTACAGAATAATGAGTTCAGGGCCAAGCCCCACCACTGAACTATCCCTGGGCAAGTTAGCCCTGCAATTTCTTAACAGCTGATGATGTTTGGAGCTCTAAGTGTCCTCAAACATTTTCTATCCAGAGTGTGGGTCTGCAACCAAGACCACCTACATCTGTGCATAAAAAGTGAATAACATACAGATATCCATCAGGGGTTACCAAATTACCTATACTACCTATCGATTTAGCCACTAGTGGAATAAATACATTTCTGTTCTTGAATATCTTCTACTCAGTGCAGATCAAACACTCTCTGATAGACATCTGATGAGTGGTTTTAACTGCAAATACTTTCAGTCTGAGTTTAAGATTGAACTGATGGTATCTTAGAAGAGAAATAACAGTTTTGTGTGTACATCTACTTATTTTAAATTTTCGTGTAAACTTCTTTGCATTCTTGCTTTCCAGGGGGGCTGAGGTTGTATTTTATTATTTTAATGGTTTGTTTTTGGGAATTGGGCCTGTAGAAACTTTGGTGAACTCATTTTGTTTGCTTGTCTTAGCTACCAAAATGCAGCTCGTATCAGCTAATATTGAAAATTGTGAAAGTGTCCTCATGATGTTTTATATTTTTATAGAAAATGCTGTGATTACCTGTAAACATAAGGACATCAATATAATGAAGATAAAATATATTTCAAAGCCTAGATAGCATTCAAACTTGGTAGTTTTTTGTGAAGTTAAAACATATAAATTGCATTTTAAATATTTAAGAAATACATATTAAATTATGTTAGAACCTAACTTATAGTTTCCTTGTAAGATGATTTATCATAATTTTACTGAAGCACTCACCTTACCACTGAGTAAGCACTCAGTGTTTACTGAAACACTTGATGTTTCTTCTCACATCAATAATACTAAAATAATTTTGATAAAAGCAGTATGTACACTGAATTCTACACTGAAGCCACCACTAAAAAAAAAAAAAAGGTAACAACAAATGCAGCAAAAAAGTCATCATATCATTGGACTTGTTATTCCACTATACTCTTAGTTTAAGTGGTGAGAGAAAACACTGTTTAACACTAATAATTTTCTTTTTTTTTAAGATTTTATTTATTTATTTGAGAGAGAGAGAGAGAATAGGAGATAGAGAGCACGAGAGGGAAGAGGGTCAGAGGGAGAAGCAGACTCCCCGCTGAGCAGGGAGCCCGATGTGGGACTCGATCCTGGGACTCCAGGATCATGACCTGAGCCGAAGGCAGTCGCTTAACCAACTGAGCCACCCAGGCACCCAACACTAATAATTTTCAAACTTCAGGTATGTGTCCTGGGCCTCACTCAGGCTGTTTAGGGTTTAGGACCAGTTTTATGGTCAGAAATGTTCTCTTACAAGATGTATACAGGAAAAAGGAGGCTGAAGATCCTGTGAACTGAAAGGTCCTGCTTTTTGTTTGTGTGTTTGTTTGTTTTTAAAGATTTTATTTATTTATTTGAGAGAATGAGAGAGAGAGAGAGCGTGAGAAGGGGGAGGGTCAGAGGGAGAAGCAGATTCCCTGCTGAGCAGGGAGCCCAATTCGGGACTTGATCCTGGGACTCCAGGATCATGACCTGAGCTGAAGGCAGTCGCCTATCCAAATGAGCCACCCAGGCGCCCTGAGAGGTCCTGTTATAGCCCAGAATGTTGAGTTGAAAATTGTCTTAGAATTGAAAATTACCTCCCTCCCAGCTTCCCATACCCCCTGTCTTCATGGGGCTTTGGAGATACTGATTAGCTTAGTTCTCATTGACTCAGAGTTGATCCTAAAGTTTAGGTGTTTATAGTTAGTTTATTCACTTAAAAACATGTATTTTATGTCTCTTCTGTGTCAAACACTATTTTGCGTGATACATCATGTACAAAACAAGCAAAAACTCCGTCTTCATGGAGTTTATGTTCTATCACAGGAGAAAGATAATAAATAAATATGCAGGTAAATTTATAATATGTTGGATGGTGATAATGTTATGAGGACAAATAGCGATAGGAAGCGGGGGGTGCAGAGGAGGGCACTGGGATTTTATATGGGGCATTTAAGCAATGCCTCACTGAGAAAAGGAATTGGAGCAAAGACCTGTAAAACATGAGGCAGCTAGCCCGATGGGTATTTGTAAGCAAAGCTTTTGAAACAGAGGGAACAGAAAGTGCAAATGTCCTGAGGTAGAGCCATGCATCATGTCTTTAAAGAAAAGCCAGAAATTTGATATAGCTGGAGAGAAGGGGGCAAAGATGACAGCAACAGGAGAGAAGGTCAAAAAGGTGGCAACTGGCCAGCTGGTGTAGGGCCCAATGAGTCTTCGCAACAATATTGACCTATATTTTGAGTGAGATGGGAAGCCTCTGAGCAGAGGAGTGACAGGATCTGATTTACATTTTTGGACTGTCACTTTGACCTCTGTATCAAGATTCACCTGGAGTGGACGGGAAGGGGAGGGTGCGCAGGCAGGGTAGAAGTGGCAAGACCAGTCAGGAAGCTACTGTTGTAATCCAGGGGAGAAGGGGGCTGGGGAGGGACCCGGACGACGGTGGCACAGTTTGGCGAAGGGGTCAAATTTGGGATGTATTTTGAAGGCACAATAAATAGAATTTGCCAAAGAATTGGAACTTCATGTGAGTGAAAGGTAAGAATGAGTGAAGGAAGGATTAAATACCCTTTAACATTTCTATTTTATAACAAAGTGTGATCATATTCTCATACTAATATAGGAGACAAAATGATTATTTTGTTATGGTATGTTATCCTTTCATTCAACAGACTCAGCAGATGCTGATTGAAACCCTACCCTGTGCCAGGTTCAGTGTTGGGGATATAATGGTGAAAAAGGCAGGCAAGCTCTCTTATCTCTGAGCTCACATTTTAGTGGGAGTGGAGGAGGAAGAGGAAGAGAAGAAAGAGAAGAAGATAA
Source organism: Callorhinus ursinus (assembly GCF_003265705.2). Classification (NCBI taxonomy): domain Eukaryota; kingdom Metazoa; phylum Chordata; class Mammalia; order Carnivora; family Otariidae; genus Callorhinus; species Callorhinus ursinus. Next base: position 71,923,631 of record NW_027397064.1, on the reverse strand, counting down.
AAAAGTAATTAAAAAATAAAGAAGATTGTAATATTTTCTGTGGTATTACTGGCAAGGTTGACATACTTAGGAGAAACATTCACAGTCATCAATAATCTTTATGTTCACTGTTTTTGGTAATGACCTGTAAAAAGAATATTGCTTCCGAGATTTTGGCTCACACCTAAGTTAACTTTTTTTTACTGAATGTGTGGCATTGAGCCTTGATAAAATCGGGATTCCAGACCCACAGAGAGATGGAAAAATATCAAAGGGTCAAAAGTGAATATGAAATACCTACTGGATATGCAAAGAAAGTACCCCAAATCTAAGAAGAGATAGAAAAAAAAAACATGCTTGCACGGCAGTAATACAAAAAGTCCATTAAGTTTTTGTTTTAGTTTTCACCTGAAGCTAAAGAAAAATAATTTACTGCTAATTATAAAGATGGCAACTCTCAATGAAAGTTTTGTGTTTTTTGTTTTCTAAATTAAAAGTGTGTTTTGCCAAACTTGGTAATTCAGATGATGAAATTATTTTGGAGGTTTAGAATATTTGCTTAGCCTAAATTGGTTAGATAATTGCTTCACAGCTTCTTTGGATGATCTTATTTATTCTCATAATTGTAGCTACCGTACAGACAACATTGAAATTTATATTTTTAGCCCTGAGAATCCACTGAGCTTCTGGCTCATGTACCTAAGTGTTGGCTGAACATATCCACCGGGATGACACAGAGGTACTTCAAAGTCTACATATCATCATGCCACTTCTATTTCTTTCCAAACTCATGTAGCTACTTATTACATTTGAATTTTTCCTGTCATTCAGTCGTCATTAAATCATCCAGCGAATTATCAAACCAGAAACATGGGAACCATACTCAGCTCCTCTCCCTTCTTTACCATTTGTACACAAACAGGACTAAATCTTGCTTGATCCATTTTAGTCAGAATAGTCAGGGTTATGCTGTAGTTATGAATGACACCAAAAGTCTTCTGCATTAGCCTCCTTGTGAAAATTCAGCATTCCGCCCATCTTTGCTCTTGTGAGATTTTCGTCTCCACATATCCCTCCACAAACATCCTGGCAGAGGACTGAACAATGATGGGTCACACAGAGGCTCTTCCATAGTTTAGCCCAGAAGGGACATATATTCTTCCCATCTCCAACCTGTTGGCCAGAACTAATCATATGGCACCACCCCACAACAAGAGACCTGAAAACTGCCATTTTGCATGTGCCCCATGGGCAGGTGAGCGTGCTTACCCTCTCTTCTAAACATGTCTCAATATTTTTCTCTTTGCTTCCAGTACCTCAGTGTCTCCCATTATCTACAGGATGCAATCGACTACCTACAGTCCTCTCCCTAATGCTCTTTTGCATTCCCCTCTCCACCCCGTGACATGGTGGCTCTGCAGATGTGAATTTGTCTGGCACGCTCTTCCCTCTTCTGTACCTACCTAACGTGTAGTGATCCTCAGGGTGGAGTGCAGGCCTCATTTTCTCCAGAAGGCATCTCTGATCCTAAGGGTGAGCCACCACCATCCTTCATGCCCTCCAAAGTTGTTGGCACTTAACACGTTATTGCATCAAATTATTTTTTATATAGCTGTCAAACTTCAAACCCTGGATGAAAAGTTCCTCAAAGGCAGATACCTGTTTTCTCACCTTTATATCCTTAGCACTCAGTGCAGTGCCTGACAGGCAATAGACTTTTATAAATGGTTGTTGAATTAAACTATTGTTTAGATCTTACTACCTCATCTGAATATCATATGTAATATTTGGAAATGCTAAAAACAATAGCAGGCATAATAGGATTTGTGTGGCTTAGGTAAAAAAGGAAAGGGCCTGGTTTTTGCACTAATTGAAGCACAACAGGTGAATATTACCTAATTTTGTTCTTTATTTGCAGTAGTCTCTGGATTGAAATCTAGTCTTGGGGGAGGCATAGCACCAGAATCCAGTTCACTGTCTCATTAACCTTCCCTTTGAAAATGTGTGAGAGGTGTCTTTTCATAGTAATCTGTTTTAGAAAATAGTTTCTGAGCTACAAATTGCTGGCTGAAAAACTACTGGTATCATACTTTTAGTCTAGGTATGGAAATCTAGAAACAATATGTGAAAAAGCAAGTGAACCCACAATAAAACACACCCAAGGATATGCCAAATATACATACTCAGGCAAAAAAGTTGTCAAAATTAAAAATCAACCAAATAAAGACTGCTGGGCCTCTTTGGTTAAAGTCATCTTCTTTGTGTTTATAAAATAGTGGCATATTTGATTGATCCAAGTATTTGTGTGGGGGTTTTTGGATCCAGGTATTTGTAAAACAAATATTTATTAACTGGGCAATTGTGTATATGATAGCGATATTCAAATATATTAATGATTTGTAAAATAAGTGTAGATGGATAAATTTGTCTTGACGGTGCCTCACTTCCTTAGTTGATATAAGGAGATGATTGGAATTGATGATATACATGACTTAATTATATCTTAGGAATCTTTGAATAGAGTTACAGAGGCATGGGGGTACAATATAATAGATTGGACAAGTTGCAGATTTGGGAAAATCAGTAAAGAATTTCATAAAATTAAAAAAGTATATTCATAAAAGATTAGAAGGCTTAGATTCAAAATAATAATAATGATAGCGAATTCTCATTGAAAAGAAATAGTATCATGACGTGTACTAGTCATCAGTCTGAGCACTTTAGATGCATTGTTTTGTTGAACCTATACAACATCACTGTCAAGTGGATACTGATTGCATCCCCATTTTAGAGATGAAGACACTGAGGCTCAGCGAACTTAAGTAATTTATCCAGGGTCACAAGCTAGCAAGTGGAAGTACCCCTTGAAAGTAGGCAGTCTGCCACCAGCACCCATGCTATTAACAAGCATAATATTCTGACTTATTCTTATTCTGTTGGGCTTCTTTTCCTTCTGATTGCCAAACAATGCTTATTGATTTTTCTCTCAAGTCATCTCATGCTGTTGAATTATAAATATTTAAGAACTACTTTCAATTTTGTGATTAAAATACCTATTTGATATTCTATTCTTAAAGAAAAAAAAAAGCACTGGTCACATCAAAAGTGTGTAGGAATTAGCACTCAACTCTAAATTACTTTTGCTCAAGGGTCTTTTTTCTGGGGATGAAGTTTTTGTTCTCCATTTGGGTCAAATTTATATTATTTCAGTTTGTAAGTTAATTTTTTTTTTCTTTAGATGGCCTACAGTATCTTTTCCTAATGACAACCATCAGGCCCTCCGAATATGGCCTTCTGATGATTAACCTTTGGGATGCCTAAGGTCATCCTGATAGAAGGTTTAATACTTTAAAATGCAAATCTGGTCATCTGGGATGTCCAAGTAGATAATCATCACTTCTCAAAATTAATGACTCACATGCAGTTTTTTTTTTTTTATAAAGTACTACATTTCTCCTCTCTACAGGTTTATTGTTGGGATTGGTTGAATGTCATATATATATATATGTATAGACACACACACACACACACACACACACACACACACACATTGACTTCCAACAAAGATACTATAAATACAAACTTTCAAAATCTGCTTACTTATAAGAATTGACCAAAGTAATTTTCTGAGAAGAAAGATGAAAGTTAGTGTACTGGCCAAAATGGTTAGGTAATGCTTCTTTAGCAAACCACACCAAATTTTTAATGGCTTCACACAATAGTGATTTATTTTTCAATCACACTATATACCTAACGTAGCTTTTTGTCTATAACCGGTAGTAGAAGGGGGAGACTGCTCAAGACTGAGACAGACATGTTTCATCCTAATATATGCTTCCACAAATACCCTGTGAATGAAAATAACGTGTGAATGGTGCACTGGCTCTTAAAAGTTCTGCTTGAAAATAATACCCATCACTCCCTTGTTCAATTCTTTTGTCCAAAGAGGTCACTTGGAGGAGCCTAAAGTTCAAAGAAGCAGTTTTTTAAAAGTACAATTTTACCACAGGACTGAAGGAAAGGGAGCTGGAAATACTTGGTGAACAGCTGTCATGACTATCACAGGCCTAGTAGAGTTTTATCCACTGTTTCTGGTCCAATTAAAGAAAACTTAATACATCAATGCCAAAATAAATGCATAGAACTGCCCCCACCCCAAAACAAAATGTGATCTAAGCAAAAATTCCGTGAAAGAAACAAAGGAGAAAAAAATGACAAAGAAAGAAACAAGAAAAAGTAGAAAGGAAAAAAAGATATCAGAAATAAAGCCAAACACATTAGCTTGCAAGATAATTTTTTAATTATTTTTTTAACCTAAGAGAAAAGATTATCGTCGGGATGGATTTAGTTGTGTGTGTGTGTGTGTATATATATATATATATATATATATATATATATATATATAAATTAAAATAACATTAAAAGATTATAGATATTAAAATAAACATATATATGCTCTTATAATTTACTAACTGATAATAAGAATATAGTTTTCATAGAAATACCTAGAAAAAGATATAACACAAAGATATTAACAAATGATATAACCTAGTAATGCTGTATTTTTATTAGACAAATTAAAATTCAAGGCAGAAAAACTACCAGAAATAAATAGCATTGCTTTCTAATGATAAACACTTTAACTCACTAGGAGGAGATAAGTTACATGAATTTAGTAATAGTCACAAACTATATCCAGCAAATAAATGATAAACTAAAGAAAAAAGTGACATATGCAAATTTTTAATTCTCCTCCCTCAGTTATCTAAAGATTCAGTAGGCAAAAATTAGTAAGGATAAAGAATATTTGAATAGCGCAGTAAGTAAGCTCACCCTATGTAGAACACTAAATTTCAAAAGTTGGAGGACAAACATGCTTTTAAAGCTCATACTGAATATCAGTAGCAACTGACCATCTACTCTGTCATAAGACAAATTTACTGATAAATTTTAAAACACTATTATCATTCAAACTTCATGACCACAGGGCAAATAAGTTATAAATAATAACAAAAAGTTAATATATAAAAACTAAATAATTAAAGATTTAAAATTTTACTATCTGCAAATTTATGGATCAAAAAGAAATTGTAATGGAAATTAGAAAATAATTAGAATTGAATGATAAGATAACCTTGTTATTATCATTTCTTTTGTACCATTAAGGAAGATTAATGGGCCATATATTGATTTAAATACTTATATAAGGACAAAAGAAAGGTTGAAATCAAACAGTTAAGTAACTAACTTTAGAATTTAGTAAGAGAAAACTTTAAAAAAAGAACAAATGAAGTAAAAGAAGGAAATCATAGTCATAATAGGATACAGTAGAACAATAAAATAGGCAAGTTCAATACAGTCCAAATTAAGTTCTTTGGGAAATATATAAAATTATTAAACACTGATCAAGATTGATTTAAAAAAGACATCAGAAACATTAAGGAAAAATTTTGACAAAGTTGCAGATGTGGCAGACTTTAAAATACAACAATAGAATGTTATGATCAGCTTTGTGGAAATAAACTTTAAAGTTTAGATAAAATGGGCAAATTCTCTAAAAAACTAACTAAACAAACTTATACAATAAGTTCTACAACTTTAAATAATAATCAACAGTCAGTCATTTTTTTCCTCAAAGTATAAAAAAAATCCCAGACAATTTATAACTGAGGTTCTATTCATACTCAAGAAACAGATCATTAAAATCTAACAAAACATCCTCCAGAGAATAGAAAAAGTAGAACCACTCTAAAATTTACTTTATGAGTTTAATATAACTTTGACACAAAAACCAGACAAGAAAAATAAAAGAAAAATTATTAGCCAATATAATTTATGAACATATATTATATAATGCTAACAAAATATTAGCAAAACAAAATCAGCAATCCATGAAAAACATAATACATCACGGCCAAATGGGTTTCCTCAGGAATACTTGACTTGTTTAATGTTAGAAAAATTACAAATGTAATTAACCAAATTATATAAATAAATCAAGAAATATTATTATCTTAGATGCAGAAACAGTATTTGTTAATATTCAATACTGATTCATGGCATTAAAATTTTTTTAGAACATTAGGAGTATGTAGAAATATTACAGTACCTATAGAGAACTTTACAGCAAATATAATTGATAATAAAACTTTAAGACCAGTAAGAGGAAAATAATGCCTCTTACCACCATTTGTTTTCAGTCTTCTCCTGGATGTTCTAGCCAGTGTAATAATAGAATAAAAAGAAATAAGATTTCAAAGAATTGTAAATTAAAACTCATATGTAGATGGTATGGTTGTTGAAATAGAAAATCAAAAGAAATGTAGAGATAACTAGGATTATTAAGAGCTTAGCAAATTTAGTGAATTCCAGATGAAAACTTAATTGTATTTTATATACTAGCAACAACCATTAATAAAGGCAACATTATTTAAAAACATTTATTATGTACACAAAGTAGTAAAGTATCTAGAAACAAATACAATAAAAGATATGCAAACCATTATGAAGACCATTATAAAATTTTAGTGAAAAACATGAAAGTAAACCAATAAATGGAAAGATATACCATATTCATGGATTGAGTGATTCAGCATCTTAAAGATGTGTCAATTGTCCACAAATTCATTTATGGATGCAGTGCATTTCCAGGCAAAATATAAGGTTCAGTGCGCGCGCGCGCGCGCGCGCGTGTGTGTATGTGTGTGTGTGTGTATGTATGTGTAGAATTTGACAAATTGAATTTAAAGTTTAGTGGAAGAGCAAAGGGCCAAGAAGAGTCAGGACATTTTGAAAGAAGAGTAATATAGTGTGGAGAATTTACTAAGGTAGTTAGAATAATGAGGAATTGTATTTGAATAGACAATTATCAATGGAACAGAATAGAAGTCCAAAATAAGATCCACATATATAGGGAATCTTACTGTATAATAGAGCTGGCATTGAAGATAAATGGGTTAATAAATGATATAGTGAAAATTTTTTATCCAGGTATGAAAATAGACTGAATTCCTATTTCATACCATACACAAATCAATGTCAGATAAATTAAAAATTTAAACATGAAATAAAAACTTTAAAACTTAAAAAATATATTCTTATATTTGAGTATCCTTATAATATTCAGTTAGGGAAAGATTTCTTAAATTAGCATAATGCACAATTGAAAAAAAAGTCTGCCACATTTGGAATTTTTGTTAATAAAAGAAAACAGATAAAATTAAAAGATAAGCCATTTGATATTTTGCAACACATATATTGGATAATACCTAGAACATGCATACCCACATACTTATACAGAATATATATATATATATATAAAACCTACAGTATATATATATATATAAAACCTACCATATATATATATATATATAATCTTTCTGTAAATCAACACAAAAAGATAAACACGCTAAGAAAAAAATAGATGGAATAATTAAACAAAAGAAAAACACAGTTTCTAATGAATCCTGGTAAAGATTCTTGATATTAGTCACCAGGGATATGCAAATTAAAACCCCAGGCAGGGGGCACCTGGGTGGCTCAGTTGGTTAAGCCTCCGACTCTTGATTTCAGTTCCGGTCTTGATCTCAGGGTGGTGAGTTCAAGTCCCGCATTGGGGTTTGAAAAAAAAGAAAACTCAAAGGAATATCATTTAGTACATGTCAGATTTGCAAAATTAGAAAATCAGACAATAAAAAATACTGGAGGGGAAGTAGAGCAATAAGAACTCATACATTGCTGGTGGCAATGTAAATGGTTCCAACCACTTAGGAAAATTATTGAACATCTGTTAATGTGGAAAATCCACATATTTGGGGCATCTGGGTGACTCAATTGGTTGAGTCCAACTCTTGATTTCAGCTCAGGTCATGATCTCAGAGTCGTGAGATCAAGCCCTGCGATGGGCTCTGCGCTCAGCGTGGAGTCTGCTTGAGAGTCTCTCTCCGTCTCCCTCTGCCCCTCCCCCCTCATGCTTGCATGCTCTCTCTCAAATAAATAATCTTTAAAAAAAAGAAAAAAAATCCCACATACTTAATGACTGAGTGACTGAGCAATTCCATTCCTAGGGATGTACCCTAGAGAAAATCTTGCAAATATGTACACAGAAATATGTACAAAAATTTTCATAACGGTTTGGTTTAAAATAACAGAAAACCTGGAAATAATCTAATTGCTCATTGACAAGTAAATTCAACAAAAGCAATAATTTACATGCTGTAACACTAAACAAAAATAAAAATAAATGAACCTTAGGTATGTGCATCTACATAGATAATATTCATGAGTGTACTATGATTGGAAGCACAAGAAAATTGCAGAAAAATGCCTATATTATAACATTTATGCAAAGTTTACAAAATTTCAAAACTGAACAGTGTAGCCATCTCCCTCTTATTATCAATAATTTGAGCTGAATTTCTTTTACTTGCACTGAAAGGAGCCCGCGTAGCATGGAGAAAATATGAGGGAAGAGGGGGGTTGAAAAGAGATACCTGGAGGCTTTCAGAACTCTGGCTACGGTGCCATGAGGCAAGGACATGGTACAAAAGCTGCAGATGTAGGTTTGTAAATGTTCAAAGGCTGGCAAGGGAGATAACCCAACAAAGTCAGAGACAGCAGCAGGAGACATGAGAGAGGAGACGTGCTGAAGGCAAAGATGGTATGTCCCTGGGGCCTGACTTGCCCCATTTCATAATGTTCTTACAGCAAATGCATTCCATCTCTACTGATACTGTGGGAGTGCTGCGGGTAGGGGTAGCAGTAGGAATAGAATGGGAATTCAGGGTTTTGTGAGAGCCTGGCTTTTGAGCTTAATCGTTCTGTTAGCAGAAGCCCATCTGTAAGAGCAGGAAGTGATCCTTCCAGTATATTTGGCAGTGACAAGGTCTTCAATCAAATCCTGTTCTAGTCTGAAAGAAGCGCAACTGACAGGAGATACGGAGTTTGGCCAGAGTCCAGAAGCAATCAACAAAAATGATGAAATGGCTGAAAAAGAGGACCTCTGAGGAAAGGTTAAAGGAACTAGGTTTTTTAGTCTAGAGAAGAGGAAGCCCAAGGGCGATATAACTTTGGGAGTATGAATGGTTATTATAAGGATGATGGAGACCAGCTGTTCTTCCTGATCACAAAGGATCAAACTGCAGGAGGTGAGCTAAAGCTGCAGCAAGGGGGATTTATGCTAGTCAGAAGGAAGAACTTCACAGCATGTCAGAAAGTGAAATTTTATCTCTAGTTATTAAAATAACTTAAAACTGTCTTTGCTGGAAAGCTTTCAGAACAGGATGGTATAGTTCTGGGGATATGATGAATTCTGTAGGTGCCTCCACCACTTTTCTGTTTATATTCTCAATTTCCATGCTTAATTAAAAGTTTTGATTCCTAAGGGCACCTGGGTGGCTCAGTCGGCTAAGCGCTGGACTCTTGATTTCAGCTCTGCTCGCAATCTCAGTGTCCTGAGATCCAGCCTTGCATCAGTCTTATGTGGAGCCTGCTTGGGATTCTCTCCCTCCCTCGACCCCTACCCCCACTCATGCATGGGTGCGTGCATGCTCTCTCTCTCCCTCTAAAATAAATAAATCTTTTTTAAAAAAGTTTTGATTTCTAATAGTTACAGGTGGTAATTGGAGGCTATATCACATTTTTAGCCCATAGCACAACAGAAAGGAAGAGGGTTTGAATCTAATATAGTGCTTTTCTCAATATCAAAAAACATCTGTGTTCATGAGATTTTAAATGGTACCTGAAATTAAGGACAATTGTGACTTTAAGAGAAACTTCTTTGTATAATGTTGAATTAAAAAAAAAAGGATAAAATGCTGCTTTTGTTTGGAACCAACATAGAATTTCCCTTGGAAAAACACAAAGTAAAGATCTTATAAAAATATCCCTTTTTCCTAATTTAAGGTATGTTAAAATAATCCAGCAGGGAAACATCTTATTCCGAGCAGGTAGTATCTGGGATTTTGGCATTTTCCATGTCAGAAACACAACATTATTGTTTTTCTTTGTGGATTAAAAAGAAGAATCTTAATAACCCCTTTATACAGAGTATTCTTAGAAGATTATTAGAGTGGTTTGCATACCCATCTTGGACACGGACGGGATACTCTGGATGGTTTCTGTTATCTTATGTTGATATATGCCCCTATGTCCCATGTTGGGATATAAGAACTTGGTGGTATTGCAAATGCCCTACAAACTTGAGTTGAGACACTGCTTAGAAGTCTCTTAGGTGAACCATGAGAGATGATGGACTCTGAGAAACAAACTGAGGGTTCTAGAGGGGAGGGGGGTGGGGGGGATGGGTTAGCCTGGTGATGGGTATTAAAGAGGGCACATTCTGCATGGAGCACTGGGTGTTACACGCAAACAATGAATCATGGAACACTACATCAAAAACTAATGATGTAATGTATAGTGATTAACATAACATAAAAAAAAAAAAGAAGTCTCTTAGGGAACCTGAGAGAACACTGTAGTCAATGATGTACTTACTGTTGGTCTTGTGCCTTTGCTCTTTGCAAGACTGGCAATTTGATCATTGATTTGTTAGCAGGAGTGGACATGTAAGAATAGGAAGGAGTCCTTCTAGTAAATCTGGCAGTGCCAAAGTCTTTAATCACGCACGGTAAGAGCATAGTAAGAGCGTAACATACTTTTATGTATGCAATTAGTTTTGCCCTAGAAGCAACTTACCACCAACCATAAATTTTTTGCAAGTACCAGATACAATTTTCCACTCTATTTTTTTGTGGTATTAAGAAGTACCATCAGGCTCCAGGTCCTAAATCCACTCTTTCTGACTTACCTAATTATTGTTGCACACCTTGAGGATCCATGTATAGTAAAACTTCATTCTTACTTTTTTCCTTGAAGTGAACCAAACTTCTATTTCTCTTTGCAAAATTTGTAATCAAGGGCCAGCTCTAGCTTCTCCTTTACTCAGCCCCAGGTCCTGCAGACCTCAGCCAAGGTTGGAAACCCTCCTCCCCCCACAGTCACATCCTGCTTTGCTTTGTTTTCCCACCTGGGAGAAGGGCTTAGACAACAGCTTAGATGGTGTAAAGCAAATCTTTCTAGTGGTAAAGAGAAAGCCTTTGAAGAGACAGTCAGATGTCTATGTTACTCTTTTCAAAATGGCACTGTGATTTGTGTCTTGAGTTGAACTACTATTGTTACATCTGAGATTGGGAAGACTTTGATCAGGGATGATATTTGTGTTCAGGTAAGTGGAAGACTAGGGATTCTGGAGGCAGCTGAAGGTGCAATCAGAGGCCAGCAATTTCAGAGAAGGGGCTGCCAAAGCCTTAGCAGGTTTTATCATGGCCTTACCTGAGTGTTCTACCAGGACACTGTGCAAATAAAGGATTGAGCATATTGCTAAACGGAGTAAAACTGAAAATAAAGTTGTAAATGTCACATGAGATTATTTTTGTAAAGTGCATGCTATAGTAAGCACTAATTTAATTTTTTGCTATTATTATTATTATTATTACCACTTTTTACCATGGCATCCATTAGATGATCTGGTAGGCTTGTTTTGAACACGCCAAGTGGTTTATCTTTAGAGTTACTTAAAATGTCCTGAAAGGTATCAGAGATACCAAATGGTAGACAGGAACAGCCCTAGATGGAATAACCAGGCAGTTTGGGTAGGAAATTATAATGCCTGGAGAAATCTATCCTTCTCTCCTCAGCATGAGTCAAACCAATAGGTAAATGACCAGCATCCCCATAATCTTCTACACATTTTTGAAAAATGACATTTATTAGGTAAGTGGAATATCTTCTCCCAATAAAACCTGTTATGGTTTAGGATCCAAGAACTTCAAATAGTGGTTCAAAGTTAACAGTAGAGACTAAGCAGTTAATCTAATCTTGAAGTTCCAAGTTAGAAAGATTAAAGATAGAAGGAAAATTAAAGATAGAGGGAAACCCTTAGTAACAGATTTCAATTAAAACAGGAAAGTCTTATAAAATAATATTTCTTTACTTTGGGATGTGATCTTGATTTAGATGACACGCCACAGTGTGAGAAGGCTTGATGCTTAATCAGTCCTCATCTCATATGGACTCCAGGAAGGTGCTAGACTATCCCAAAGTCTTCAGGCACCCATGGGTAAAATCATAGCCACTATGTGTGAGTTTTCCTGTGTGCATTATTTAATTTAATCTACTTAACATCATTTAAGATGGGAATTATTACCCATACAGATGGAAAAAAAACATGGTTCAGAAAGATAAATTCCTTTGCTCCAGGTCATTCAGCTGATAAATGGGGGGTGGGGGCGGATTTAGGATTTAATTTTTTGTCAGTCTGAATCCAGGTTAGTTTTCTTTTTGTCATGACCTGCTTCTCTAAGAATTGCTGTGAAAAGTTCATTTCTGGGGGATTCTGGTGTTACCAGGTACTGGATGTGGATTCCTGTAATGTAACAGCGCCTCAGTCTGCAAGAGTTTTATCCTGCATGGAAGGAGACCTAGATCCTGATGTTTAATCAGATGCCTTTCTGAAGTCCCCACAGAGTACTTAAGATGTGTTGGCATCAGGAGGTAGGCAGGATCCCTTTCACAATTGCGGATTGAGAGATATCCTTATACTTTCCTCCATTGCTGTGGGGCATTTAGATTTTCCCAAATATACTTGATTTCATGCAGATATAGATGTTTTAACATGATACTAGGCAACAGAGTAAAAAGTAATTCAAAGAATTAGCTACACATCTACTGACATCTACATTTCAGTTATTTGAATAAAAGAACCCCATCTCCAAGGAGAGTGTTTAAGACACTACAGGTCCCTCTTTAGAAGCTCAAAGTCTGAAACAATAAGGCGTTTTCTATAAAGGAACATAAAGTGAGGAGGTGGCTTGAACACAAGAATTGGAAACTTGGATGCTTCTGGGACTTTAGGGAGAGACTGGACCACCTGCTACTTGCCCAATTAATGCATTATGTATGCACATCCTTCAATGAGATTATTCAGTAATAACTGTTCACTAACATCCAGATCCTAACAATAACCAAAGGAAAGATAAGGAGCTCAATCTTTAGGCAAAAAGTAGTTTTGCATGGGAATGGAGAGATTTGCAATGCAAATACTCAGAGAAATTCAGCAATTTTCAAATCAATTGAGGCATTTGTCTTTTCCTTTAAATGATGACTTCAAGAGAGAACTGTTAATGAAGTAAACCATTTAGAGGAGAGAGGGCAAACTATAACCTTGGGCCAAATGTGACCCTTGGCCTCTTTTTATGTGCTGGGTGCTAAGAATGGTTTCTACATTTTTGCAGACACACACACACACACACACACACACACACACACACACTCAAAGAAGAATATGTGACAGAGACTATATGTGGCCCACAAAACCTAAAATAGTTACTTTCTTGCCCTTTTCAGGCAAAGTTTGCTGACTTCTGCTTTATAGGATATAAATATTACACTATATTTTGGAAAAATATATTATCTTTTTTTCTTAGCTACTTCTTGAGAAATCTCATCTTTTTATTCGATGCATTTTACAAACCTTTTATATAGAACTATGATGTAAAAGAGTTCAGTAAAATAAGGATTTGGAAAGGTAAAAAGCAAGGTAAAAAAATTAAATATAGCTACCACCTTCCATATACTTTTGTGTTAAGTCTTACATTTATTTATGTATACAAATCTTATTGTATTTCAATTAGTATACTTCTTATTTGTCAATGATGCTGGTTTTATGTTTCAAATGCAGTTAGACTTGTCAAGCATTTGAAGACTTTCCGTGATATTAAAAATAAGTAGAAATACATTGACAAGTTTAAAAAATAGGAAACAAATACTATTTTAAATGGGCCAATGGGGAGACCATTGAAGAAACTCCCATTATCTTCCCTAATTCAAGAGGTTTTTTTTTTCTTTTTATGTTTGTGATTCTAATATAGACTTTTTAAAGGTAAAATCATTGGAATTATTTTTTATTAAGCATTGGCTAACTGTATTAGGATAGTTTAAATTAAGCCAGATCTCAGGGATCATGCATAACAAAAGTCATTTCTAACTCTTGTTACACGTCCAAAGGTGGCTGGCAAGGGCAGCTGGGGGCTCTGCTTTATAGTCTATCCGGGCACTCTAGCCATGCAGCCTCTAACATCTTGGTCAAGAGTTACCAATTACTGAGGCAGGGGAAGAAAGGTGGACAAAAAGAACTGCGAAAGGATTTTTCACTGTCTCCACCTACAAGTGACTCAGTTAATTTCCAGAATTAGTTCAGGGCCCCGCCTAACTGCAAAGCTGCTGGGAGCTAGTGTTTCTTGTGTCCTGGGAGGAAGAATATGAAATGTAGTTTGATGCACATTTTCTCTGCCATAGTATACAAAATTTTTAGTGAATTATGTGTGCCATCTACATGATTTATATTTAACATGGGCATTCTGGAAGAAAAGAAACACTTTCCAAAACTCAAGGCTTGTTTTACTTGCTTAGTACCAATTAAGTTCTAGTAAATTTATTGTCTGTTTTGTTGAATCATGTGGAGGTGTCACAACAGTATATTTTAACCCAGAAATAGGATTTTTGAGTAAAGGAAAGTTAATAGTTTGAGAAGCATCACATTCTGGGCTCCTCACACAGATAATCTTACTGTTGGCCACTGTCCCAAAGAATCATTTTCCAGAATGTTCCCACCCAGGCCAATTATCTCCAGCAATAAGACCATGAGACTTCTCATTTTCTATGTTGCCCAAAGCAAACGTAAGAACTTTTTACCTATTCTAAAGGCTGCTTCCTGGAAATACTAGCAAATTGATGTGTTAATTTTAGTTAGTATTAGTGGCTCAATATTTTATCCCTTTTCCAAAAGTAGGTACATTTAAAAACTGGAATCTTATGGGGGTGCCTGGGTGATTTAGTCGGTTAAGCGTCCACCTCTTGATTTCAACTTAGGTCATGATTTCAGGGTTGTGGGACTAGCCCTACTTTGGGCTCCATGCTCGGTGCAGTTTGCTGATCCCTCTCCCCTGCTCCTCTCCCTGCTCGCTTGCTCTCTAAAATGTTTCCATGATGCTTGCCAAAATATTATTTATTTTGAAAGTTTTGCCTTATTATTTTGTCTGAATATAATAATCATTCATTCATTTATTCAAATCCTTACCCTTTTATTCATCAAATATTTGTTTTGCATACTCTCCGCTGGGCACTTATACTGGTAGCTGGAAATGTAATGATATATGGTTACTATTTTCAAGTAAGTTCTGGTTAGAAATGAGAGACTGAAGTATAAAGATATTGTTGTTAAGTGCCTTTAAAAAAAATCACCTTTGTTGAGGTATAATTTGTGTACAATAAAATGCACCCATTTTATTTTTTAAAAATATTTTATTTATTTATTTGACAGGGGGAGAGAGAGAGAGAGAGAGCACAAGCAGGGGGAGTGGCAGGCAGAGGGAGAAGCAGGCTCCCCGCTGAGCAGGAAGCCTGACATGGGACTCCATCCCAGGACCTTGGGATCGTGACCTGAGCCATAGGCAGATGCTTAATGGACTGAGCTGCAAAGGTGTCCCTAAAATGCACCTATTTTAAACATAATAGTCTGATGAATTTTGACAAGTTCATACGTCCATGTAACCACCACTACAGACAAGATATAGGATTACCTGAAAAAGTACCATAGTTACTCCCACCCAATGCTGAGCTTGCACTCCCAGCAACCGCTGATTTGCTTTCTGTCTCTACAGATGAATTTTGCTGTTCTGGTATTTCATATAAATGAGTCATACAGTAGGTATTATTTGGTGTCCTACTTCCTTAGCTCAGCATAATGTTTTTGTGATTCATCTATGTTGTGTGTCATCAGTAGTTTGTTCCATTTTATTCCTGAGTAATATTTCACTGTAAGATATGACACAGTTTTTTGATCTACTTATGTCTTGATGGACATTTGAATTGTTTCCAGTTTTAGACTATAATGAATAAAGCTGCTGTGAATATTTATTTACCAGACTTTATGTAGACATGTTTTAAGTTTTCTTAGGTGTAAAGCTGCTGCATTATGGTAAATGTATATTTAACTTCAAATAAATTGCCAATATTCCATTACATCTTCTTTATCCACTCACCTATGAATGGGCACCTTGGTTGCTTCCAAATCTTGGCTACTGTTAAATAACGCTACAGTAAACATTAGGGCGCATATATCTTTTAGAACTAGTGTTTTCATTTTATTTGGGTACTCAGTTGTGGAATTATTGGATCACATGGTGTTTATAACAACATAGGTGGACCTAGAGAGTATTATGCTAAGTGAAATAAGTCAAACTGAGAAAGACAAATACCATATGATTTCACTCATATGTGGAATCTAAAAAACAAAACAAATGAATAAACAAACAAAAAGGAGAATGAGACCTGTAACTACAGAGAACAAACTGGTGGTTGCCAGAAGGAAGGGAGTAGGGGGTGGACAAAAGGAGTAAAGAAGGAAGGAAGGAGTAAAGTAAAGAATGACTAATTAATTCCAGTTATGGGATGAATTAGTCATGGGAATAAAAGGCACAAGATAGAGAATAGAGTCAATGATATAGTAATAGAGTTGTAGGGTGACAGGTGGTAGCTACACTCGGGGTGAACACAGCATAAAGTATAGAGATTGAACTAGTACTATGTTGGACATCTGAAACTAATGTAACATTGTATGTCAAATATACTCACAAAAAAAAAATGAAAAGAAACTGCCAAAATGACTTCCAAGATGGACCATTCTAAATTTCCACCAGAAATACAGGACAATCCTTTTAGATGCATGTATTTGCCAATACTTGATATGGTCAATTGTTTTCATTTTAAGCATTTTAGTCACTATGTAGTGGTACCTGATCATGATTTTAATTTGCCTTTCCCTAATGACTAGTGATGGTGAATATCTCTTCATTTCTTTATGAGTCATTTGTATAACTTCTCTGAAAAATAATTTTAGATATTTTGCCAATTTTTCATAGGGTGGTTTGCTTACTTAATATTGAGTTGTAAGTGTTTCTATACACTCTTGGTCTCAAGTTCTTTGTCGTATCATATAATACAAATAATTTCTTCAAGTGTGTGCTTTGCTTTCTCATTTTATTAATGATGTCTTTCAACAATCAGAAGTTTTTAATTTTTATGAGTTAATTAATTTTTTTTATGGTACATAATTTTAGAGTCTATTCTAGGAAATCTTTGCCTACTCTCAAGTCAGGAAGGTTTACTCTTCTGTTTTCTCCTATATGTTTTATAGATTAGGCATTTATATTTAGGTCAATTTCAAATTAATTTTTGTGCATGGTGTGAGACAAGGGGATATTTCTTTATTTTTAAGTAGATATCTAATTGTTCTAGCAAAATTTGTTGAAAAAACACTCTCTCCTTTGATAATCTTGACACCACTGTTACAAATCAATTGACCATATATGTTTGAGTATATTTCTGAACTTTCTATTGTTCTCCATTGATCTATATTATAATTATATAACTATAATTCCACCAATAACACACTGTCTTGACTACTATAGCTTTATGTCTTGAAATTTGAGAGTGTGACTCTTAATTTTGCTTTTCAGAAATATTTTGACTAGTCTAAGATTTTTGCACATCCACAGAAAAAACTTAGCAGTTTCCAGAAATAAGACTTTTGAAATTTATATTTGAATTCCATTAACATTTTGATTAATCTGGGGAAGCATTTACATCTTAACAATATTGAATCTTCCAATTCATGAACATTTTACATTTCTCCATTGATTTAGGTCATCTTTAATTTTTCTCAGCAATTTTTGTATATATTTAAATTTATCACCAAGTATTTCATATGTGTAATAATGTCATTGCTTTCATTCCTGATAAAGTTATTTTCTTTTCTTGATCATTCTACATAGAGAGTTATCAATCTTATTAAACTTTTTGAAGAACCAGTTTTTAGTTTTATTGACTTTTCTTATTGTTCACCCATTTTATCTTTTTTTGATTACTGTTCATTATTTTCTTGCTTCCTACTATTGAGTCTGAAAAATTTGCAATAATTTTTGTTTGTGTTCCCTACATTTAGAATATCATTTTTTTCTTTTTGCTTTAAAGTTTTCTTTTTCTCATTGGTTTTAAACAATTTGATTGTGATGTCCTTTGGTGTGGCTTTCTTTGAATCTCTGTGCTAATAACTCATTAAATTTTAAATATTTTTGCTATTATTTCTTCCTGTAACTTTTTTTGCCCCTTTCTTGTTTTCCTCCCCATCATTCACTCCAACCACATATGTATATTTGATGCAGGGCTTGATGGGGGGCTTGAAGGGGGTGTTAGGAGTATGGGGTGAGGGGTGAGGGTGGGGGGACTCATCAGGGTGCTTGATGGGGTACTTGATCCCAGGACCCCGAGATCATGACCTGAGAAGAAATCATGAGTCCAAATACTTAACTGAATGAGCCAACCAGGCACCGCCACTGGGTATATTCTTGAAAGCTGCTTTAAAGTTTTTTCCTCCTCATCTCATTACCTCTGTTATTTCTGGCTCTATTTTTATTAATTGTTTTTTTTCCTCTTTGTTATGTTTCAAATGTCTTCTTATTCATGTAGAAATATTTTTATTATATATCATGATGTAATATTTGATTGGATGACTGATATTATCTTGAATTTTTATTTTTCTTTAAGGAGTGTTAAAGATTTTTTTTGGCATGGAGTTAACTTACTTGCAGATCACCATGATTCTTTCAAGCTCTTTTCTTGTTTTAAGTTTTGTTCTAAAATAGCTTTTACTCTAGGGTTAGCTTAACGTTGCTCCTAAGGTGTGACCCTTCTGACATCTCTGTTGAATGCCTCAGGTATTCAACAAGATCTCTCTCTCTACTATGGCTCATAAAAACTTGTATGTCTGCCAGTCCTGCGTGAACCTTGGGAATATTAAACTTATGGCTCTCTGACAGTTGATCTATACCAGGCCTTATAAAGTTTCACCTGGTGCATATGCAGATTAGTAGTCAACCTAGGATTTAGACTAAGAATTTTGGAGGTCCTTAGGTAGATTTTTGGAAAGCTTTTCCTGAATAGTTTCCTCTTCTCCAAATTCCAAATTCCAGCTGCCTTGTTCTCCTTGAGCTCCTATGTCTGTCGCCTCTCAGTTCTATGCTGGCAGAAAGCCAAGTTGATTATAGGTTTTGCCTCATTTGTTTCTCTCTTGGGGACCACATTCCTGTGCTTCCCACCATCCAGTGGTTGAAAACAGTTGTTTCATATATTTAGCCTTGTTTCCTAATTATTTAGTTGTTTTTGGTGGAAAGCAAGTTTCGTACCTTTTACTATTTCATAGATGGAAGTTTAACTCCTATCCCTGGCTATTGAAGAATCTGATTTATATAGAAATGTGTTGCATGGACAGAAATACAAAAATTTCTTGCTGAGAAATAACATATTTGAAGAAATTGTATCAGAGGGAAATAATTATTCCATGATGACAAATCCATGCTTGCTGGCTACAATGGCAAGATGGAGGCATCTTTGGGGAGTGAGTTCTGTGAGTCTCTCCAATTGAATGTTTTATTTACAAATACAGCAGTGGTGCCAAGGAGAAGTAACCATTTCTATTTGGGGAGGATTAGAGAAAGCTTTACAGAGGAGGAGAAAGATATTTGAGCAGAGTTGAAGGACAAAAAATATGAAGAATTAAGGAAGGCAGTTTTCCAAGCACAAGTACTGTGAAGAAAGACATAGAGATGTCTAATGGCATGGTTTGAGCGTGTGAATTTGGGGAGTATGAAATATAGGTTGAAAATGTAAGCAAGAAGAGCATGATTCATGATATGTGATAAGTTTAGACTTCATCCAGTGGTTGAAAGAAGAGTGTTCATAGGAAAAGTTATGTGGGAGAAGTATAGGTAAAACACAGGACTCTTTACTAACAGTATGAGACATTCATTGGCCAGTCTTGGCTGGAGACAAGGCAACTGTCTTGCAGTGTTTTTCAAATTGCTGGTAGCAGCCCCACATCAGTGAGGTTGTAAAATTAATTTTGCCTTTAAAGATGGAATAGAATAGAAAACATTGGGGAGGGTATGTGCTGTGGTGAGCGCTGCGAATTGTGTAAGACTGGTGAATCACAGACCTGTACCTGTGAAACAAGTAATACATGATATGTTATAAAAAAGAAGATAGTAGGAAGGGAAAAATGAAGGGGGGGAAATCAGAGGGGGAGACCATGAGAGACTCTGGACTCTGAGAAACAAACTGAGGGTTCTAGAGGGGAGGGGGTGGGGGCTGGGTTAGCCTGGTGATGGGTATTTAAGAGGGCACGTACTGAATGGAGCACTGGGTGTTATACGCAAACAATGAATCATGGAACACTACATCAAAAACTAATGACATAATGTATGGTGATTAACATAACATAATAAAAAAAAGAATAGAAAACAGTGTGCATCATATATTAAGATTACTTTTTAAACTTTTATTTTAGCAGTATGTATTCAGTTTTAATTATGTACGTGTATAATGAGCCATGATGTAAATGTATTTCTTCATGATGATAGGAAAACAGTTTGAAAGCCGCTTTAGTGGACTATAAAAAATTGTCTAGGTAAAATACTATGAAGAGTTAGCCCAGGCAGTAGCAAATGGAAATACATAGGCATGATAATAAAAATGTAGAACCAATAGAATTAGAATTTAGTTAGTTGTATGGCTTGATAGTCACAGAAGAGTACAGGATACCATCTTTGTGTCTTATTTCTATAACTGGGTGTTTGGTGATAATTACTCCAAGAGCAGGTGGCAAAGTTTTGGGAGAAACAATATCACTTCAGACAAAGAAAAAGGAAAAAGACACAAAGGATGCGTAAGAGAGGATCCAAAACATGTCTAAATTTTTATTCAACATAGAAAGTCAATGTTGTCACTACCTGCATCTGTTCAGCCCTTGGAGATAAAAAATCACAAGAACAAAAATATAATAGCAAAGTAAGCTAAAAACAGGTATACTGAGTAGAGTAACAACCTAAATGAAATCAGGCATTTTCTTCTCAATGCATCATTTCTTTTCTTGTTTTAAAGGAAAAAGTATTTGATGATGAGGTAAAGCCCATTGGATGAGATTGACAAAATATAGAAATATAGGAAGATAGACAGAAGAACTGTACATTATATGTAATACATGAAAACTTAAACCCTTGATGACATTTATCTTCACTTGTAAGAGATTTAATAAAGTAATTTATTAGGTCCCTTCTCACTCATGAAAAGAAATGTCATAAAAGACCTATTCTTTCACATACTGTCCATATACTGAATATTAATCCTTATATTCCTAACTCAATATTGTATGCTAAATTTTCAATGGTCCTGCTTCAGAGCAATAAATATAGATGACAAGAAAATCTTAAATTTGGGGGACAGAAGAATTTCAAGATGGCAAGAGGCTTTGGAGTCCTCATCTTTCAGCACTTACTTGTTTTCAAATAACTAGCCTTGGAAAATAAGCCAAACATCTTTTCATCTAGTTAAATGATTCCTGTTCCGATATGGGATAACATTTATATGGACCGAGTCTTCTTCCTAACCACATCTCTCTCACAGAAAAGTGATGAGTGTTAGTGATATATTCCAAATTCCTCTACTGTTAGAAAAACAACTCAATTCATAAAGACTATTGTGTACAAGACAGCAGATGGTTTTATTTTATTGTTGAATATAAAATTCAACTACTTAAAAGATAGGTGCTAAAATATATATAAAGTTTAAATCGAAGATTCACAAAAATAGCTAGGAAAACAGAAAGTGAAGTGTAAGTCAACTCTAGCTCAATTTATGATTTTTAAAGGCAATGGTAATGACACCAAATTAAATTTAAACATTAAAGTTTTGTTTCATTTCAGTTAGATATTTTAGGTGCTGTTAGAACATTGACTGTTTTTCACGTTTGCCTTTCAGGGTTATCTGCGCTTGGGAAGGTAGCTGTCTTGTCCAATAAATTTTCAGGTATATATTCAGTTGCTTGAGAAGTGAGCAAAATGATGTAATGCAAAGCAAATATGAAATGACTTCAGAAATTGGCACAAATTCCTGCAATTGACACAAACTGACAGGTCTTTTTAAAGAAAAACTCTGCTGACATTGGATTGGGTTATCTTCCTCAAAGCATAGTTTCAGTTCTAGCAGCATAGGTAGATGGAAAGGAATTTTAGGAAAATGGACAAAAGAAAATGAGACTTTGATAAATGGTCATAATAATGGGTCCATATAGCGCATAAATTTCTTTATTAGAGAAAATTCTAATTTAGAAACTTCTTTTTTATTTTGAGAAATCTAGAATGCATCTCCTCTGTGGAAATAAGGATTCCAAAAATCTAATTCAGTTCTAGCTTGTCAAACAGGAATCGTTGTAAGAATATGACTATGATCCTTGGGGTTGTGGACTTTTTTGGACTCTCCAAATCAGAAACACTTACTTTAGGTAAGAGTAACACTGCAATTAACAGAAGCAATATAGTGAATTTCCTTTTCTTGAATGTGTATAGGCTCCTGTATCCACAGTTTCGGTAAAGACCACAGCTGATAACTTACTGAGTGCAGTGTCTTCTATGTAGCACGTGCCCATAGCATAAAATTTTAAGTGTTATACTAGCTTGTAATCCCAGATTTTGTTAAGAAAAATCTAAAAGGTGCAAAAGCACATAAATGCAAAAATTAATCACTCCCTTCTTTACTTAGGTTTTTACAAGAGTCACCGTTAGCAGATCAGTTATTAGAAATGGATTGCCTTTGCCTTTTAAGGACCCACTTGAGATTCGGGGGGAGAAAAGCATTATTTTCTTAGTGTTTTTTAGCATAGAATTAAATTAATAGTAAATAAATAAATAAATTAATTAATTAATTAATTAGTGCACTAGTATATCTAATTATAAACATAAATTATCTGTTTGAAAATAGTGAGAATTAGAAGTATTCCAAAAGGGAAATAATCATCTCTTATTTCTGTTTAAATATATACGATGAGCTTGGTTCTAACATAATAGAAGTGAACTAGCAGCAATTGTTTTCCTTCTTCCAATCTTCTATGAAATGCTCACAGACACCTCTGCTATTAGAGGTGAAATACTTCTGCAGTAGGGGATTTTCATCAGTCATCTGCACAATTTTATAAGAAATTTCTGCTTCACAAAATTAGACAGTGTGCAGATTTTACCAACCGTTAACACTTACTCATACGTCGGTGATATTAGATCTTTGCTGACCAGGGGACTGAAGACACTACGCTATAGCTGTTTTTTAAAATGACAAGGGACATTTCCTTTCCTATCATCCCTATCATGGCCAGTCTTCTATAGTTAGACAAGTATAAGATAGCTCAGTAGTGCAATCTTCCTGGGTATAGATGTGTCATAGATTGTATCCTGATGATATCTGTACAAGAAAGAAGTAAATGTGAGAAAAGTAGTAAAATTGTGTACCACAAAGGACATCTACCATGAAATATAATCAACATGACTTTGAAAGTATTCTTTAATATGAAAAGAAA
Source organism: Callorhinus ursinus (assembly GCF_003265705.2). NCBI lineage: Eukaryota > Metazoa > Chordata > Mammalia > Carnivora > Otariidae > Callorhinus > Callorhinus ursinus. Next base: position 71,900,134 of record NW_027397064.1, on the reverse strand, counting down.
GGCACTTTGTCCTTAAGATATGGTGAAAAAATTAAAATTTTATGATATGAAAACAAAAATAATATTTTATAACATTTTTATGTATAACACATTTTTATTAAGGAGGAGATGAAAAATAATAACAATGACAAGATGATGTAAAAATGGAGTTAAATTACATAGGCATAGATGAAAATCAAACAAGAAACATGGAAAGATTGTAAGGAAACCTAAAATGCACTAACACAGTTAAAATCTGCTTTAGAAGCAATGAAGAGCAGGGCGCCTGGGTGGCTCAGTTGGTTGGACATCCACTCTTGATTTCAGCTCAGGTCATGATATCAGGGTCACGAGACTGAACCCCATGTTGGGCTCCATGCTCAGTGGGGAGTCTGCTTGAGATTCTCTCCCTCCCTCTCCCTCCTTCTCCCTTTGCCATCCCCCCCACCTGCACTCGCTCTCTCTCTCTCAAACAAATAAATAAATCTTAAAAAAAAGAACCAATAAAGAGCAAAATCTATATTATAGAAGTAGAAAGTTTACATTGTAGACAAATGAGAAAAATTTTTCAAGAAAGCACAGGATCTTGTTATTAAAAATGAATAACAAGAGAAGATGATAGCTACCAGAAATAGAGAAAAATGGTCAATAAAGATATTTGGTGTCCCAGACGAAGAGATGAAAAGGAGTGAAACAATCAATGCACAAGGATACCAAACAAAATTTTCCTCAGGTAAAGGAATTTAGTCTGGAGATTAACAGAATTCTCAGGGAAAATGTCTTTAAGAGAGGGTAATATTTAGACAATTCCTGGTGCGTTTGTTTTATAATAAAATATGAAAAGAACGTTCTCTAAGCATTTAGATAAAAAAGGTTACATTAAAGGGTATACAAATCATCCTAATCTTAGATTTCTCTGAGAAATCTAAGGAATCTAAGGAATACTAATTATCAGAAGTAAAGGGAGAAATATCAATTATTTTTTTATTAAAGGATAATTGCCTACAATATTCTATTAGTTCCATAGAACTAATTTTCCCCTCTCAAGAACTGACTGCTTGAATCAGGCAGTCAGTTCCTGAGAGGGGAAAATAGTGTCATCTAAACTCATGCATGCAGACCATGGCAAAAGAGCCTCAGTTCTCCCAGCATCCAGAATTCCCATCTTTCATGTGCCATTCCAAAATTATAGATACAACTAAACTCCCTATTTCCTTTGCCTAGAAAAAATAAGAGTATACCTCCTCACTTCTTTTCCTAAAAAATTTAAATAAAAATCAACCAGCCAATAGTTACATCAACTGGAAGATTTCAAGAATGGGAAGTTATGGTATAATTTGACTGTAAATTACAGAATTACATTTGAACAATCATGGAAAATAGACTTAAAAACCAATGCACTTGTAAAACAGTTCTTGAACAAAAACAAGTATGGTATAAAATAATTATTTACTAATCATATTCTGGGTTCACAATCTTAATAATAGCAACCAAATAAAAACATTTTTAGAGAAGTCATAAAGAAAATTAAAATTATGTTTGTTCTTTATTGTACAAAGGGAAGAATCAATGAATGACAATTTGGCTTTTGGTACTAAATAAATAAATATGTATATATGTATATATACACACACATGTACATGTAATGCAAGCATATGAAAAACTAGAAACATGATCTCCAAATAAGTCAAATATGTTATCTTCTAAATCTCCAAAGAAATAGAGGCAAATAAAGCATAATCCACTTACAAACCAGCAGAAAGCAAGGAAAACAGCGAGGAAATGTTTTTTTTTTTAAAGTAGGAAAATGAAAAGATTAAAAATATAAGATATGACACTATAAATGAGTCAAACATCCTGTTTAGAAACAAGGACTGATGCTTAAGGAAACACCCAAAACAAAATGACACATGTAGATTAAAAAATAAAGAGGACAAAGATACCTAAGGTAAATAAAATTTAAAAAATAACAGAAATAGTATATAGCCAGTACACATTTTGTACATGTATATAGCAAATACACATTTTCAAGTTAAATACTATAAATGGGACAAGATTAATCTTATTTCTCAAAAGGCAGTCTATGGCAACTATGAATCATTGAACACTACATCAAAAACTAATGATGTATTATATGTTGGCTAACTGAACATAATAAAAAAAGAAAAGAAATGTCAAAAAAAGGCAGTCTGTGGAGATATATATATGTAATGACCAAAATTATGTGTGGTCACATAGCAATGAAACAGAGGTAGAAGGATTAAATTGGGAGATGTAAAAAAAGGGTTTTCCTTTGTGAGCTTTCTAAGACCCATTCCTCTTCTATGGCTTTTGATTTGGTTGTATTTATAAGAGAAAATTGTGTTAGAAGCCAGAATGTATCAGGTAGAGCTAACTGTATTAGAACTATCAAGTTAGCAGAAACAAAAAGATTTGTTAGTAAATTTAGGGAAGTGTATATATGTTGGAGGAAGCTTCTCAGGAGGCAAAACAGGGAGAAGTCAGTAGAGCTGTGGTTCTTATTTTGCTTTGTTTTTAATCATAACAATTTAAATCACATTTGAAGTCTGAGTATGTAGAATGTTAAGTCATGTAGAGATTCCACAGAATCTCTAAAATTTTCTGTTTCCCAAAAAAGATTGAGAGAAATTGTTTAGAGCAGCAGGCTTGAAAAGGTTTTGCAAGTTACATGTCAAGAGACATATAATATGAGCCAGAGATTGACATTAAAAAGAGCCCGTATTGACAGGGAGAATAAGCCAGACTCAGGTGGACACTGAAAGCTGCATGGCAAAGCTCAGATGCCTGCCACTAGAACTGGAAAAATATGGAAGCCCCCTGAGCTCAGATCTTCCAGGAAGGAGAAGAGAAGAAAAAATACAGGTAGAGGAGAAAGAAATAATTTTCCTGAGTACATACTGAAAAGAGCCTAAGTTTGACCTGGAGGAGTACACCTTTCCCTCAATTGTCAAGTTTTCAGTCAGGAGAGATGGGGACTCAAGAGAGAAATCAATTTCAATTAGAAAGAATAATTTCTCATATTCCTGAATTGTAGATGTGAAAAATCACTACATGTATAAAACAGATACATTAAAAATCAGATGAAAAACTGGGAAATTTCCCAAAATAAGGAATGATATGGGAAATTGGAATGATCATGATGGTGATTAAATTAGTATCCTACAGAAAATTCTTCTGTGTTCATAGAATACTTACATATTTTCCCAAACAATAAATTTCCCAAACAATAAACAGGGCTGTATATATTATTTCAGGAATACTGAACAACAATAGACAGAACAAATAATCCCTCCTAGTAGTTATAAAATGCAAAACTTCAAATACTTCTCGGTCAAGTAGAAAGTGTGCCTGCACAGGTGGGCAGATTTTCTCATCAAATTTCAAAATACATTACAAAGCTACAATAGCTAACACAGCATGATGCTGGCCCCAAAATACATAGATTATTTGGAAGAGAATCGAGAGTCCAAAAACTGATTCAAGAATATGTATGCAACGTTTTGTAGATGATATGGTAGTATTTTGAAATAGTGGCGGAGGGGGAGATTGTTCAGTGAATATTTTTGCTCTAATTGTCTGGATTATTTGGAGAAAATTTAGATCACTACTTACCTCTAAATTTCGAATACATTAAAGATTTAGGAGCTGTATAATTGACTTTTAATAATTCTGGGATAAGGAGGCCATTTTAATTATGATGTCAAAGAAAAGAGAGCTGAAAAAAAAATTTTTTCTGCTTATATCTAATTATATTTATTTTCTTATTGTGTTACCTAAAAGCAATGTGAAACACTAAATTAGTGGGGGGAAATCTTATCTCTTCCTGACACACAGTAGTTATTTCAGTCTTAATGGTAGGCATGACGTTCTCTGCAATATTAGACAGTCATATTATTCTAAAGAGAACCTTTTTTCATTTAGATTTCAGAATATTTACTTGTTTTAAAATCAGACATCTTTGTTGACTTTTATAAAATGTTTTTATAGTATCTAAGATAAATATATGATAAATTATATTAGAAAATCTATTTTTATTGATCTATCTTCGCATTTATAGAATGAAAACTTACTTTGTCATGGTTTATTATTCTTTAATACACTTCTGAATTCAATCTACTGCTATTTTATTTGGAATGTTTACCTCTATGTCACTAAAAGAGTTCTATTTGTAGTGTTTAGTTGTGTCTGTGGGTGCACACAGGCTATCTTAATCAAATTTTGCTCTTAGGCTTGAGCTATTTTCCTACAATATGATTTTACACTCTTCCTCACTTCCCCCTCTCCCAGAGAAGACAGATTTCTGTACTATAAAATTGTTAATTCTGAAAACAGCTTCTCCACACTTGTCATACACAAAAGGAAACTGAGACACAAATTCAGTAGCATGACTTGTACATTGAACTAGCACAACTGGTGGGTATATCATCAAAATTAATTTTATTTTTCTTTCTCATTCCCCATTCAAAATCTGTACCATAGGGCAAATTTTTCTCCAGCAGCTACCAGTGTGAAAAATCTGGGGATCCTGTGACTTTTCAGTCACCTTTAGGTAATGATGACTTCTATACTCCCTCTAACTCATTCAACAGTCTCAATTTGGGATTAGAACAACCTCATTCCAAACCTGATTGAGAATTAAATCTTTTTCCATTCTCTTCAGTTGAGGAGGATTTCAGATAGGCTATTGACACCTGGTAAGTGGGTACAGTCAGTATCTTCTGTCATTTTCTGCTTCTCCTTCCTCAGCCTGCAAAGTGGTTTCTGGCTCTTCCAAAGACAAGTATGCAGAGAGGGAGAAAATGAAAGAAGGTACAGAAAGTACACTCGTATTACGTAAGATTGCTTCACATTCTGAGTGTTGGTACTATTTAGAGATGCCTTTCTTGCCTGGGAACTTCCGTGGATTCTTTAGAGAGGCCTCCTGTTGGGGCCAAGGGCAGGTTGCCCCAAGATGGGCCACTTTGGCATGAAGATTATTTTGAGTTAAAAAGCAATCAAAACAGCAGATTCAAGCAAAGCTCTTTACTTCCCCACAACTGCCTAAAAGAATTTAGATAGAGGACATGCTCCAGGAGGAGAGCTATCACCATAGATAACTACATTATGAAGGGGATAGGAAGGAACCTAGCAAAACCTGTTTGTTCAAAGTCCTCTATGTCCCATTGATTTTGAGTGACCCAGCAAACATTTTGTTGACCAAACATATACTTTTTTTCATCTTTTTATAAATTATATTCCTTTCCTCTGAAGTCCCAGATCCCTACCCGCTTCTCCTTAGTTCAGTATAACGTATATACTTCATTTTGCCTGTCTTTGGAATTATCATGTCTCTGTGGTGTCCCGTACATGCGCTATTAAATTTGATTTTCCTCTGCTAATCTGTCTCATGTTGATTTGAATTTTATTATGGCTAGAAGGACCTTGAGGGACAGGAAATTCTTGCTCCCTGACACTCCCTTTGCTAGGCCTCTGAATGTAGCTACACCAGCCATTTCCCCAGGCCCTGGTCTCTTGAGCCTCTGCTCTTAAAGTTCCAAGTGGCACTTCTGAGCAGAATTTGAAGTGGCTCCGGTCATTCTTAACCCTTTTCAGCCCAATAAGTGAGAGATGTTCACACATTCTGTGCCCCTCACAGGTAAGAGAACATTTCTACACTATGGACCTCCATTTTCTTTCACCTCAGATCTTTAGCATAGCTGCTTGCCTTGAAATTCCTTATCATGTGCCAGACACTGGTATACTCTGTTGCTGGCTGCTGAGGATCACATTAAGGTCTTTGAACTGTTCCTTTTTTCCTACATACAAAGTGAGGGGCACAGGCTTCAGTCAATTCACAATGGGATGACAGTTCAGAAGCAAGTCTCACCAAAGAAACACCCTCTGGAAATCCACTCTTCACCTTTTCATATTTTCAAAGTGAGTGAGGAATTTCAAGAGACCTGAAATAGTTCTTGATAAATTTTCATGAGGTCAGGCCCTTCCTTTGGAATTTCATACTTACCATGTCCTGGCACCTCGGTTGCAATTTCAGATATAAAGTCCTGCCTCAGAGACTGCCCAAGGTCAGCTAGAATGTCAGGGAAGACCTGCACATAGGTCCATAGGTCTGTTGATTCCCAGTCAGGGCATCTCCACCATTCCATGCTGCCACCTCTTCATTTAAATCATCATTGGCTATTATTACATGAATTTAATTTCTTTTTTTTTTAAAGATTTTATTTATTTATTTGAGAGAAAGAGAGAATGAGAGATAGAGAGCACGAGAGTGAAGAGGGTCAGAGGGAGAAGCAGACTCCCTGCTGAGCACGGAGCCCAATGTGGGACTCGATCCTGGGACTCCAGGATCATGACCTGAGCTGAAGGCAGTCGCTTAACCAACTGAGCCACCCAGGCACCCATGAATTTAATTTCTTATGTCTTGCACATCACAGCATGAATTAGAAGCAAACAGCATTTATACACTTATACTTACATTCAAGAACAGTTCAAGTTAAGCTAAAAATTGACAAGCTTTAGTGGTAAAATCATCCTGAAGTCCAACCAGTCACTATGGCTGTAACTTCTTTCCAGAAATTAACTGTTACTTGATCTTTAGGTATAACACACATATCTTTTAGAAATAAGAGGCCAGAAATAGAGCAGAGTCAAAACTCTTTACTTTTTGAACTGCTGACACATATATTAATTAAATAATTGAGTTAATTAATAACTAAGTTCATATGATGAACTTTTTTTAATGAGCTACAGAAACCCCTCTATAAAATAATAAAGATTGTAAACAGCCAGGACCAGGTAAATGGTTTTAAATAAAGTGATATTTACATGAGCATGTTATGTTAATAGCTATTTTCTAGGAAGAATATGAAAGTCCCTGTTAAAACACAGAACGTTATCTTGAGATTTTTTTTGAAAAATACTGTCAGTGAAATTAATAAAGACTATTATTATTAATTAACTTCTATAGATATATTCTGGTTTAAATACTCTCTTTGACTTATATTACAGTTTGATGTTTGGAATATTTATACTGTGGATTTGGTATATAATTTAATTTGATTTATAGAAAACTTTTCCTACAATTAATTACCTTAGAAATAAATTATGGGTATATTTAAAATGATAATGTGTGAATATCTGAATTTTAAAAATATGTAGTTCAGTAGACATTTATGCGTATTACCAAAGTACCTTTCACTTTAACACATATGTTTCAATAGCACATTTTAAAATATAATTTGATATGAAAATACATGCTCAGTATAGTCCATTTTATGGAAAGTATCTCTTGGTAAGTTGATTTGGTATAGTTGTATCAAAGTTTTACTCTGTCATTATTACCTGATCATTCAATCAAATTTTTTATTTGGTTATATATATCATATATATGGTAGCTATTATGTGCATAATATGGCCAGATACTATGCAGATAAATAAAGTACACTGCTCATCTTCAAGTTTTTACATTTGTTAGCTAAAGAAAAACTTCCATTGGAAAGAGTAAATGATAATTCCAGACAGTGGATAATTAACAAATAACTGTGCAGTGGGACTATATAGAACAGAGAGAGCAGAGTAGGTAGAGGAGATGAGTAAGACTTTATGAATGGAGAATGCGTTCATCTTTCATGATTGTAGAGGATCAGAGATGATTGGAAGAGAGAATTCTGCACACACACACATACACCATGAACAAAATTATGATGGTGTAAATGGCCATACTCTATAGTTAGGGGATAGGGAACATGGAAGGAGCAAAGAGAACAAATAGCCAGAAATGTAAATTGAAAGGACATTTTGTAACTAAACTGTGTCAGTCCTTCGATGCTAGGATAAAAGGTACCCAATTTATCCTAAGGATAGGATTAATGAGTAGGAATGATTAGATGAAATTAACTCTAAAGAGCTTTGGGAGGGGACTAAGTCATCAGAAACTCCTTAGGAGTCTCTTGCAGGGGTGTAGATTGAGGGGGTCAAAAGAACCCCAAGTAGGATATGCATTGAGACTTGAGTGTGTGGATTCCAGGTATACTGAGAAAGAAGCACTGATGGAATAAGGTGAATGTATTCACAAGGGGAACAAGGAGGAGGAAATAAATCAAAACACATGTAAAGATATACTGGGAGATATGGTGAAAGCACAGGATACTCATTTTTTTTCCCGTCTTTAATTTTTTGAATTTTTAATTTTTCTTTTTAAGAGAGGGAGAGATGTAGGAAAGGGACAGAGGAAGAGGGAGAGAAAAAATCTTAAGCAGGCTCCATGCCCAGCACTGAGTCTGAAAGGGAGCTCGATCTCACAACCACTAGACCATGACCTGAGCCCAAATCAAGAGTCAGATGCTTAACCAACTGAGCCACCCAGATGTCCCACAGCATACTCCTTTCTAATCCTAATTAGAAGTTGACTTTCTCTTAAAAAAGATACTCTAAATTATTACTTTCATTTACATATATTTAAAAATGACCAACTGCTATATTAAGGTTAATAATTCAATTATAAGAGTTTGGCATTCATTTCAAATTTTACATGCCAGTTATTTGTCAATGGAATCAATTTTTTAAAATTATCTGAGGAGGGGCGCCTGGGTGGCTCAATCATTAAGTGTCTGTCTTTGGCTCAGGTCGTGATTCCAGGGTCCTGGGATCAAGCCCCTCATCCGGCTCCCTGCTCCGCGGGAAGCCTGCTTGTGTTCCCTCTCTCGCTGTGTCTCTTTCTGTCAAATAAATAAAATCCTTAAACAAATAAATAAAATTATCTGAGGAAAGTTTCCTTATTAATATAATCTGTTAAGTAAACTGGAAACTAATTATTTTAGAAAGTTATGTATTGCACTATGGACCATCACTAAGATTAGATAATAAAAAGTTTATCTTCATCAAGTGTATCAGGCCTATGAATTTCTTTAAAACATTACTTCTTATTTTAACTGTAAATCATGGTTACTTCCTATAGCAGAAAAAAAAAATGCATTTACATTCACTGTAAAATGCAAATACCTCCAAAGAAGTACCAGAATCAAAGGCTCCAGGACAAACAAAAACTAAAGGAATTTGCAAAAACAAAACCAGCTCTACAAGAAATATTGCAAGGGGTCTTCTAAGCAAAGAGAGAGCCTAAAAGTAACATAGACTAGAAAGGAACACAGACAATATACAGTAACAGTCACCTTACAGGCAATACAGTGGCACTAAATTCATACCTTTCAATAGTTACCCTGAATGTAAATGGGCTAAATGCCCCAATCAAAAGACACAGCCGATCAGATTGGATTAAAAAACAAGACCCATCGATATGCTGTCTGCAAGAGACTCATTTTAGACCCAAAGACACCCCCAGATTGAAAGTGAGGGGGTGGAAAACCATTTACCATGCTAATGGACATCAAAAGAAAGCTGGGGTGGCAATCCTTATATCAGACAAATTAGATTTTAAACCAAAGACTATAAGAGATGAGGAAGGACACTATGTCCTACTTAAAGGGTCTATCCAACAAAAAGATCTAACAATTGTAAATATCTATGCCCCTAACAGGGAGCACCCAATTATATAAGCCAATTAATAACAAAAGCAAAGAAACACATCGACTCAAAGGACCGCATCTTTAATGGCTATTAGCTTTTTCCTTAGGCTCCCTCCCTAAAGGCCACACCCATCATTCTCCAGTTCCCTGCCCCCTCATCCCCTGATAATGCCTCAGTGTGTTTCAGGTCCACATCGTAAAACCTAAAGCTTTGGTAATGTCTAAATAAAGGAATGAATATTAGAAACAGTTGTGGTGTAATGTTTGGGGATGCATTTGCTACAGCTGACTCACACTCTACTTTTGGGTAATGGTACAGTATAGTCTCTAACATCCCAGAAACCCTTAATACACTGAAGGTTTTGGACTGTGTGAATAGATTGTTCATAGAATGCCATTGAAATCAGATCCATCTCGAGTAATAGGAGGCATCCATATGCTTTTGTTACCCCTGGAGCCCTTTGCATGGGGTGGCAGTATTTCCATGGGCTGATTTCTGGTTCCTGAAGCCATGAGTGCTTGATTTTATAGGATTATAATAGGAGTGTCGGCAATGCCAGCTTGCCTACTAAAAACAAACACATAAACAAATAGAAGCCTAGAAAGGCCATAGCTAGCTACTTTTAATCCTTTTCATTGCAACTGACATTGAGCAAAGTTCATGGGGGCCACTAGTAAAAATCAGACTAGACACATATTCCTTGCTTTACATGTGCTCTATGAATTATAGTTGTAGATAACGTGTGTGTGTGTGTGTGTGTGTGCGCGCGTGCGTGTGTAGGAAGATTAAAGATGTTAAAATGAGGGAGGGATATGGGAGAGAATACGAACCAAGAAAAATAAGGAAAGAAAAGGAAGTGGCTCAAGTGGGAAGAGAGCACTTAGCATTAAAAAATAGGTTCCAAATATTTAATACATAAAGTAAGAAAGTAGACTGAGAAGATGATCTAACAGTGGGGATAGGTCATTTTATAATTTTCCCTAGAGCCCCTGAGAGTTCATGAGAAAGAATGGCCTATCACATTTTGGGATACAGTGTATCCCAATTTCAGAAAGTGCTCCGTACTCTCTGTTCTTTATTAAAAATTTTTTTCTCACTTATTTTAGTTTTTCCTGAGCATTGTATAGGTGGTCAATGTGTATGTGCTGGAGTTGCTAAAGCTGAAGTCAATTTACTGAATACAATTTAAAGTCATCAATGGAAAGAAGTACATATTACAAGGATTTTGTATTAAATATTGAGGGATGTAATTTTACGAATCACAAATTTGAATCCAATTCAATTACTATAATTTTTATAGAGTCCAGATCACTGTCAAATATTTTTATAGTAAAGGCTTGTATTCTCCAGAACAGAAGAGGTGGTCTTCTGTATCAAAATGATAATAAGAACTAATACATTACAGAGTACACTTATCACGATGAGCACTGAAAAATGCATAGAGTTGTTGAATCACTATATTGTACACCCGAAACTAATATAACACTGTATGTTGACTATGTTCAATCAAAATTAAAAACTTAACAAAAAAGAAACAGAAAAGAACCAAATTAATATAAAATTAGTGTTGGCATTTATACATTATTGTCTATGTTACTCCTTCATTCAGAAATATTTTCCATGCAACAGTGTTTAACAAGATACGGATCTAGGATTAAAACTATTCAGTAATGGACACTTCTTTCCCATATTCTAATTCTTTATCAAATGAACTTAAATTTCAGGGGCTTTCAGAATTCATTACCTTTCCTTAGAATGAAAACTGATACAAATTTTTCAGTGCCCATTTGTGCCCAAGGTCTCTGTCTTCTTAAACCATATGTTATATATTATCTGATATTATAAACTTTTATAAGGAAAATCTTGATCGGAATTGGTGCAATTTCTGTAACCTGAGTTAAACCAAGGAGTTTGGTTTGAAAAGTGCTTCCTCAAAAACCTTGGTATAATTGGTGAGTTAGCAAACACAATCTTTTAAAATTGGCCAGTGAGGTGCCCTTGTTTGGATACTTACTCACTTCTCATCCTGGGTGGAACTCAGAACTTTGAAAGCTATCATTTGAAATTAAAGAAAATATTCAATTAAATGCAAAAAGACTATTAGGGCGTTATCTTAGGCATCTACAAAACAAATGTATTATAGATGACACCGAATAAATCTTTTAACTGGCAATGAATCCTCTCCAGACAATGATGAAACTTAGCCATTAGAACCTGGAGTATAAATGCAGTTTTTTGTTGACATTTTCTGTCGGCTTTTGTGCTTGTATCCATAAGCTACTTACTTCCTTTTCTAAAAGTATTATCTCTATTTCTATGAATATTTTTAGATCAAGTTTATAAAACACAAGACAAAGACATTCTCCCTTGACTGCTCTTCTGCTGCTTGCATTTTTCATCTTGCTCTACGTTGCTCCATTTGCACATTTATGCACAGCATCAAAATGCTGGGTGGTCTTTAGCTCTGTCTCTGGGCTTTTCTTTACCTGTTGTACTTTGTTCTTGATGTCTGACATTAACCTTACAAGGTTTCTCTTTCCTTGTGCTCATCAGCTTTTCCTTCTTGAATTTCCCTTTGCATGCACGTTGCCATGTTCCATTTCCCCACCAGCCTCCCAATTCTAAGGAAAGGTCTTATGTTTCTGGGGCTCTCTGAAGCATTACTACACATAGTGTGGTTCACAGATCAGCAGCATTGGCATCACCTGGGAACTTGTTAGAAAAACATAATGTAAGCTATGCTACAGATTTGCTGAACCAGAACCTGTATTTTAACTAGATCTCTGAAAGAATAACACATTAATAAATGAGAAATGCTGCCCTAAAGGATCTGTCCCAGCTCCATGCCCTCAGAGATCTCATCTCTATGTTCTCTCTGGCTGTTCGGTTGCATGAAATAGTCTCCCCACTGATTACTCGAGTCAAAGCCAGGACTGCATCCACCTGGCAACAGCTGTTTGTGTCTACATGGATGCTCAGATTCAATGATCTTTTAGATCTCACCTCTCAGCACTTTGGGTTTGGGTATTCATCCTGCCAACTTGGTTGTGAGTGGGAAAAAGAGGATTGTGGCTGGGAAACAGTAATAGACTAGGTGCTTATCTCTGTCATTTTCTGTTCTCACCTTTGAACATCATCCCCTATGACCCATGTATGAGGTGAAGAACAAAATACACATGCTTAATAATGCCACAGTTATCCAACCACAAAGCTTCCAAATTTCACTTTTTTTCTGTCTCCCACCACAAGTGGGTCATTTTTGTGGTAAGCCAGTTGTGTTGATCGAGAAAAACAAGTCTCATTGGTAGGACTGGACATATTATTGGCACAATAACCTCAGAAAAGAAGTAATCTATTCTGAGCTACCACAGGGGATGGAAGATGTCTCCACAATCTTATTCCTAGCCCAAGTCACAGTGACGTGATTGTTAACTTGGTTAGAACGTGGCTTGCTGAAGCTGAAGCATAATGTTTTACTGTAAATGCTCTTGTGTTTGATAGCTTTCCATAGGTTTTAGAGGTCTGGGACTGACCAAATGACATGAGTTATTTTAAAAGAGAAAGATCTACCACACATTTCAGTGTAGCATCATCATAACGTAGAAATGAGCTATCATTCTTCAATTGTGCCTGTTTCTTTCTTGGACATGGCAAAGTTCTTGGCTACACAGTAAATGTACAACCAAGGAGAGAGTAAGAGGCAGATGGAGTCTTTATGTTTTTTTCTGGAGAGATGCTGCAAATAAATGAAAGTTAATTCAGAAAAGAAAATGAACAAATAACATATTATGATTTATCATATATCAGAACTACATATATAATGAGGTAGTCTCTTAAAAATTGTGTGGCAAGTTGCTGACATACAGTTAAGTCGAGAGGGTTTTAAAGCCTTCTAATGGGTCACTTATAGGAGGTATTCTTAGGGCTTCTGGGTGGCTTAGTCGGTTATGCGTTGGATTCTTGATTTTAGCTCGGTCATGATCTCAGGGTCCTGGGATTGAGCCCCACATGGGGCTTCATGCTCAGCGAGGAGTCTGCTTGAGATTCTCTCTCTCCCTCTGCCTCTGCCCCTCCCCCTGCTTGTGCACTGTCTCTCTCAATAAATAAATAAACTCTTTTAAAAAAAGAGAAATTCTCAGCATTCCGGTCAATTAAAAATTCATAAAGTGCATAATTATTGAATCTGATTGTCGTGAATCATTGCATAAAGATGCAAATATGTGGGATAACTAATCCAAATTATGTTTGATGATGTGTTATCTTTCATTTCCAAACGTAGTTGTACTGTTTCCCCAGATTGACATAAAGATCTCTTGTAAACTCTACATTATAAGTAAATAGCATTTACTCAATATTCACGTCTACATAAAGAAAAACATGTTGCTATTACAAAAAAATTAATGTTTTTAAGTATTGGGTTTTATAAAAAATAATTAAACCAATATTAAATTTAACTTGAATTACATGTTAAGTTAAACTATATTTCATATTAATGTTAGTTTAGGATTTCTGATTTTGAAATTATGCTGTTACTTATTTGCAAATTAATTTCTGTCTACAGATGTATAAAGAATGTAAATTCAGGCATGTAGAATATTTAAAATTAAGAATTCATTTAAAATTAAGAATTCATTTAAAATGATATATTCTCCATATATCATGGGCTTTTTCATGGTTTTGATATTGGTTACCTTGACTCCTATGCTGAAGAAACCATAAACACAACATTCCCTGATGGTGGTTCTACTCCGGGATATTAGGAAAGCTATGGAGACATTATTGGTTGTTGCAGTTATGGAGGGGAACTAATGTTACTTATTGGGCAGGAGGTAAGACATTAGACATCCTATACTTCACAGTGCCTACAATAAAGAATTGTCCTGAGTGCTGCACGGTCTTTAAATATTTCTTCAGGTAAACACTTAGGGAGTTGAAAATCCTGTTGATAATGATTGAAGCCTAGAACCTATTTTAATTTACATCTTAAAACGAAGAACATCTGCATAGTTTTAATATGTGCAAATTTTTCTAAGAATGCAAAACACATATACAACAAGAGTAATCAAAATAATAAAATTTCAATGCTTGCAATTTGGTTTGGAATTTAACCAAGATTTAGCTCACCATCTTGGAAAATCTTGTCAATCATCAGCAACAATCCCTCATGGTATTTGAATCACTGACTAAATACCCTGCATTTTGCAGCTCTGTGTTCATGACAATTTTTAAAGGGGCAAGTGTCTAATTACTTGGCTATACCATCTAGTATATTTGTTTCCAAGTGTTTAACATGTCAACCCCCCACCACATATGTACATACTCCATTAGTTACTGATTTCCTTTCAGTTATTGTTTATATTACAGTTAAGGCATTGAGTTGATGTTTAAAAGTTATCTATGTAGGTAAATTCTATTACCTGTGAATTTTAGTTCAGGATAGTAATAGGGGCATCAAGGTGTGTTTATTAGAAAATGGGGTATATTTGTTCTGATAATATTGAGAACAACTGTCCTAGGAGCATTTTGTCTCGTGAAGATATATGTCTCCCAACAGGACAATTGTTCAGCAAAAGTTTACTCTGGTGGGAAGGTAGATGTACTTAACATGGAACAAAGGTGGGGTGTGTGTGTGTGTGGGAGGGGTGACACATGCCTGGAGTTGATGCACATTTCCTTGTTGTATGATTTGGAGTGAATCAATAAATTTCTCTGGATCTGAATTTTCTTTCTTTTAAAGTGTTGGAATTGATGAACTCTAAAATCCCTGAGACAACATTTTATTATGGGTAGACATTTATTTTCATGGTGCAGAATCTATATACAGAAACCTGCGTATTTCATTTGCAATATTCATAGTTTTTCATATCTACTCTCTGGTCTTTTTTAATGCTGCATTTGAATCTATGAAATAATATGAAATTAACTTTTATATACATAAATTTTTCACTAAGTAGTAAACCACTTACATTTTATTTTGAGGAATATATTAGCAGCATGATAAATATTTATAATTATTCTAAGCTCTTCCTTGGCAAAACCAATACCATGGGTTTTCACTTTTATGACACATGTAAACGTACAGTTATACATCTATATGATAGTAGGTGCAAAGGTGTATGTGTATACACATATATAGATTTATTGCTGATATTGTGAAGGGTACATGCAGCTGTGTGTATTAATGGTTGGTTTCCCTAAAGCCCAGACAAGCTTTTCTGAGTGAAATGTATACATGGTAATATATGAGAAAATTAGTTGTCCCCAGGTCGTGTAAAGTGTTGGGTGGGGAAAGGGAACGTTCATCTTTATTTTGGTGGCAGGCTGGCATTCTCTCCTTCAATTCCCATTTCCTCCCTCCCTCAGCCACATGCACCTTGCCACCTTCTTTCTTTAAATTATCAAGAAGAGGCCACAAGATGAGGAATACTTCACTGCAGGTGGTGATATGCAACTGACAAGTAGTTTATAAACTAGCCCTACCCTCTTGCTTGGAGAAGCTTTATAACTGATTGTTTTAATACCAAAGTGACACCAAAGGGGGTCAAGTAAATAAATATGCAAGCCTCACCAGTTCAAAATAATAAAATTCCAATGTGTGCAAGCCTGCTTGTTGAACATATGTTTGAGGCACGGCTAAGCCATCTGGCTCAGTGTCAAGCATTTACACCAACTGCAGTCTTACAGTACCTGACAGCAGAAAAGCTTTATTCCCCTGGTGTTTGGGCACAAATGGAGAAATATTATTGAAATGATTATCTGCATCAAGACTCAGATTTGCTTTGACATTTAGCTGGCTCTGTTTAATCCAAAGGGTTGTCTGAATGAATAAAGAGAAGGGTTCCTCCAGAAGATGCTGCGAGCAGCCAGGGAAAGCCAAATGATTAATGAGACTGAAAGGCAGGGTGGACCTGCCCACCTCCACCCAGACCTCAGTGCCAAGAACTGAATATGAAATTAGTCTAAAGCTTTCCGGGGCTTGTCAGGAAGATTCCATCCTCACATGGTGCTCTCGCTTTGGACTTCTGGAAACAAAAGGACCTGATACCTTCCCCAATATGTAAGAAATAGGCTGGGAGAGAGCTTCATGTTATAATCGGAACATTTCACATTCAAACACTTTTTGCTTTTAACAGCTCTACCAGAGGCATTTCGATATTATGTTAGGAATCGACTCTTTCTTAGGAATCAGAAAGCTACGGGCTTGTCGACTTGTTTCTGTTTTGGCAGCTGGTTTCTCCATGCTATGGTCCTTATAGCAAGATAATTTCATTTGGCTTAGAATGCCATGTTCACTGGTTATTCTGTGCTGTCATTCATTTTAAAATGTTATATTAAGCTGAGTTTCTTGAAACATGAGGTACAGTGCTAGTTTCAGCATCCACCTATGCTGGTAAAAGGCAGAGGTTTAACCAGAGAGACACCTTTGTCAGAATAATGGGAAATCAGCAAGGAAATATCATCATCATTGTCATAATAATAGAGTAAATAATTGGGAAATCTTTATCAAAGAGTGATAGGTTCATATCTGCTTTATCTGATTTTTTTAGGTAAACTGTACCTTTTGGAGGGAGAGTTTTAGTAACGATTGTTGAGTTAGATTTGAAATTACTTTGGTAATTTGGATTTAATAAGAATGTTAGACATGATTTTCTCCTCACTCATACTTTTAATTAACTTTTTATAAAGATATGAATGAATTCTAATGAACACAATTGGCAGGCTGATTGATTTGTCTCAGAGCACAGTGAGTGATCAGTATGCTGGCAGCATTGTGATATACTATTCAAGGATGTCAAACAGTTTTTGGGTTAATTTTCTGGCAGAGGTTAGTTGGGAAAACTGCTTAAAATATGTACTGTTTTTGATTTTCAAACAAGTGCCTGTTTTTTTTTTTTAATTCAGTGAATTAAAAGATATCTATTGCTTTGAATTTATCGTGTCTTTAAATTATCACATTGCCACCAGGGAGTTGTTTTGTGTATTCTGCATATTAACAGAATACTTTTACATGTGTTATGCACATGAGGACATTAGAGACAATTTTCAGAAGATAAAGCATTGTTTTCCGCAAGAAGAAAGCCAAGAATGTGCTCCTCTGTTTAAAAATGTATTTTTTAAAAGTTGCCACAAAATCAAGAGTGGTCAAAACAAATCCTAAAAGCACCCATTTAAAGCAAAATAAAGTACAACTCCAAGAGGTTACTATTTTGCTAGGGATCTCACTTTAAAGGTTTGGCTTAAATAAATCCCAGTGAAATGACATTCTTTTATAGTGTTAAGAACAATGAGCGGGTGAGAAAATATATTATGACATAGTTAAACACAGAGCTATAATTTCTAAACTGCATAAATTACATGTTTTCCCCTATTATGATACAGACAGCCAAACTGAACATTTTTGAAAGAAAATGACCAACGTATGATTAATTGCAAGCTCACAGATTTTGTAGCTTCAAGAGTAAATCAACTGCTAAGAAGTGCTAACTTGCTAAAATATAAACCAATTTTAGTTTCTAGATGTTAAAATATAATCCATCTTCTTCCTCCACTGGGAGAGCTAATTAGAAATTGTGACTGGCAGAAGGAGGAGAACCAAGAGAACACCAGGATTAAGTTCATGTGCTTAAAACCTGAGCCCGGAAAAAGTGGCCAGATTTTTTATTCTTTACATTTCACATATTTGAGTTTCCTGAAGCCAGCTTAGGGTAATGGCTGCTACCCAAATGTGCAAGTAACAGAAGAGAGAGTTTGTGAAAAGAACACATTTAGTTAACATAGAATGCTACGAATATAATGCAGAAAGACAGAAAAATGTTTCACGGATTCCATTTCTACCCCTTTCCTCAAAAGATCTGACTGTATAGAACACATCTAATAGCTAGGGTTTTGGAGAGGCCATTAGACCAGTGGCATTTATGTTCTGAATTTTTATAGTCTAGGAGACCTTCCAAACTGTGACAGTCTTGATTTCAAGTTGGTTTTACCTGGACCCTGATAATTGACGACTAAGGTAAAAAAAAAGATGGGGTTAGATATGCACGATGAATAAATAGACTGGCCATCCTACTCACACGTCCACAACACTTGCTGACAATTTCAAATTTGCTATTTTGTATAGTTAAGGTCTTTTTTCGCAGAATTTTAATTTTGTTATAGTTTTTAAGGTGTAAACCTTTTCATAATATGTCTTTAAGGTTAAACCTTTTCATAATATGTCTTTAAGGTTAAACCTTTTTATAATATGTCTGTGAGATTTTTTCAATTAAATAAATGATGACCATAGCAGAAATACAAGAAGATTCCCAACCCATGTTATGATTTGGTGTGAATAGGGAGTGAATTAAAATTACATAATTTCAAGGAGCTTCTCTCTTATAATAATAACCCTTTTTAAAAATTTACTATTGGAGAAATAGATCCAGGAAAGCATTTCTTATTAGAAATAGAAGATTACCAAATGTGGAGCTATTATTCTGTGAGCATTTAAAAAATGTTGAATTATGATAAAAACTCCCCAGTGTATATTTTTATGCACTTTTTGGGGTAAACGTACTTCTCTGACATTGAGATTAGTTGCAATATAGTTTTAAAAGAATAGCATGGCTTTCCCCGGGGAATTTTTTATTAAATTCAGTATGCGTGACAAGAAAATGAATTTCCCAAGTCTAGTTGTAACAAAACCTACAAACATTCCTTTTCCTGCCCTTAATGAGTAATGATTTTAACCAGCCAGTATTCCAAACCCTCAGGTAATGTTCATAATGAAAATAGTAGTAATTGTGAAAGCCACTATTAATAGTGATTAAGAACTAGACCACCGGAGTTGTTATCCTAGCTCTATGACATCCCTGCTGTGAAATGTTGGAAAAATTATTTAAAATATCAGGTTAGTTTTCTCCTCTATAAAGTAAGGATTGCCATAGTACCTACCTCACAACACTGTTATGAGAAGTAAAGCATATTAATAGATGTAAAATAATTGGACTAGTGTCTGGCACATAGGAAGTGCTTAATAAATATTAAAGCGCATACACATCCCAAACAGCACAAATATGACCAATGTGTATGATACATGAACCTATGGAAACAATTTTTCCCTGTTTCCAATAAAGTTCTTTGTCTTAGAGTCTCCAACATGAGTTAACATAGGATCAAGAAATGCTGGTAAGGTAAAGTGAGGACGAGGACAGCTTTGAGAATTCACATTCCTACAGAATCACACCCAGATCTACAGATAAAAGCCTAGACAGCTGACAAATTTGGTCATGTAGAAAACAGATTATTATCACTCCTGTCTTTTAGTTCACATCTGAGTCACTACTGCAAGGTTTTAGTCAGAGGTTTCTGATTCAGCATAAAGAATGGTACTATTTTTAAAGCACCTGATACTAATTCATCAATCACGTAAAGGTCAACAATGATAATTTAGGCATTCTTCGCTAGAAGTAGTTGCCATTTTGAATGCCTACTTTGTGCCAAACACATTTATTTCAGTTGTCCAAAATATTTTTACTATTACTATTCCCATTTCAAATCTGTCTAAACCTTTTCTGAGGGATTATCTAATGTATCCTAGGTCATATACTTAATAGTGGAGCCAGGACTCAAATGCAGATTTATTTAGATTTAGAGCCAACGCTGTGTGCATTATGTCATTGTACCACAGGACATGAGAAAACAGGACTTGAAATCTGACCATGCTCCTATAATAAATAAATAAATAAATAAATAAATAAATAAATAAATAAAAAGTCTCTTCTTTGATTTAGCAACCTGTGAAATGTCTGGAAAGTGGACACTTTGGACTCTGGATTCTCAGTCTTTTCCCCATATCAAGAACCTGAAATACCAAGTAAAAGTAGTTTCACATATTATCTCATTTTTCTGAGGTTCTGTTTTCTTGTATTAGCTCCTCTGATTTCATTGCCTCAGCAGCTCACTTTCTCTGTGGACTATTTGAACCCATTCAGAAGCAGATGTTCCTTCTGCAACTTCTGGACCTCTGTGACAAAAGGAAAATGTCTCGTGTGTGTTACTGGAGTCCCAGAAAGAATGGAAACAAAAAATGGGGTAGAAGCAATATCTGGAGAGATGATGCTAAGAATTTTCCCAAACAAAGTACCCCAACCCACAGGCTCAAGACAGTCTTTAAGTCTGAGCAGGTCAAATATAAGGAGAAACACACCTAGACACATAGAGTGAGAGAACTGAAAACCAGAGGGGAAAAAATTGAAAGTAACCAGAGAAGAATATTATCTTCAACAGAGTAACAGTGAAACAGACAGCTGACTCATCAACAGAAATGATGGAAGCAAAAGACAATAGAATGACACCATAAAGTGCTAAAAGAAAATTGCAACCTGAGAAGTATAAAAATACATAAAATTGCACAGAGAAATGGAGAGCAACAAAAAGGGTAAGTAGATGGGTAAACATAAATGAATACTGACTGGACATACTGTTATAACAATGTATAGACATAACAATGTGAAAACAATAATAATATGTTTGAGAATTTAAAATATATATGTATGCAGAATTTAAAAAAATATATAAATAGGATTAAAATGAATGACAATAATAAAATATAATTTTAAAAAATAAATGGGATTAAAATATTTTAAAAATTTAACATTTGGAAAGTGGTAAAATTATTAATTTTTATAAGACTTCAATAAATCAAAGATGTATGTTATAATCTAGGTAACCGAGACAATATTAAAATTTTTCAATTATTAAGTTGTAGAGGGGAAATAATAAAGCAATTTTATTAATACAAACTTAGGCAAGAACGAAGTAGCATAAAACAGGTGATTCAATGGAAGTATGTGGATATAGAGTTAGTATAGTTATATAGATAGTAAGTGTAAACTTAAATGTATCATTATGTACTTTGAATGTAAATGGACTAAATATTGCAATTTAAAAGTGTAAAATTGTCAGATGGGATAACATGTAGCAGAAAGATGAAGCAGAAACAAGGAAAAGAAAAATTCTAGACAACAGCAAAAATAAACACAGTAAAACAAGAAAGAGCAACATGCCACAATAAGGCAGAGAGCCGTGTGA
Source organism: Callorhinus ursinus (assembly GCF_003265705.2). NCBI lineage: Eukaryota > Metazoa > Chordata > Mammalia > Carnivora > Otariidae > Callorhinus > Callorhinus ursinus. The sequence goes on along the minus strand of NW_027397064.1, from coordinate 71,878,543 downwards.
GTAAGCAGACGTCATAACATGAGTGGGAAGAAGGAATCCTGTTCAGAGCGGTGAAACTTAATAAAAAAGTGACCTTACTATGAAGGGGTGGGGGAAAAAGAAATTAATTAAATTAAGAAAGAAATTAACTAAAACAGCAGAGTAGTCTGTGGAAAGTCCTATAAGATTTATTAATGCCAGAATAACTCACTAACTTTTAAGCTTATTTTTGCTTCCAACAGTGTTATTGTTGAAGTTCATAATAATAACCAGTATTTTTAAGAAAAGATTAAATTATGTTTAGTTCACCCTGTTTTCCGAGATTAAGAAATACGTGATAGAGTTTAGACAGTTTTTCCATCCAAATAGTTAAATTAAAGAAAGAGTGCTGCAGAAAGTGATAGCTTCCTATAAGCTGGAAATTTGGGATGTTCTTCCCCACCACTGTAGTGATAACTTACTTCTCTGACACTGGGTGACTGGACCATATGAACTTTATGGTAAGGGGAACTAAATTGGGGCATGAGAAACATTTAAAATCCACTTTAAAAAAGTGTGGGAATGGTCTGAACATATACAACAGATTCACCTAGAGCAGTGCTTCTCAAAATTTGAAAGGCCTGGGGATTGCCTGAGGTTTCTTTTATTTCCATGTTTTTTACCTTTTTTTTTAAAGATTTTATTTATTTATTTATTTGAGAGAGAGAGCACATGAGCTGGGGGGTGGGGGGAGAGGCAGAAGGAGAAGCAGATTCCCCGCTGAGCAGGAACTCTGACGCAGGGCTCCATCCCAGGACCCTGAGATCATGACCTGAGCAGAAGGCAGACGTTTAAGCAACTGAGCCACCCAGGCGCCCCCACCTGAGGTTTCTTTTAATATACAGATTCTTACTGGGTAAGTCTGCAGTGAGACCTGAGACTCTGAGTTTGTAACAAGTTGCCAAGGGCTGCCAATGCTCTGGGCCATGGGCCACACTTGCACTTGCCGTAGCTGGAGTCTAGAGAACAGAACAGATAGTCTTGAGGACGATAATCAAAGGCAATAATGAAAGTAGCTCCTTCACTGTACGGCCGTTGCCCCCGTTGCTCTATGCTCTATCTAGTCAGAAGGCGTTCAAGAGACCCTCCTCCACCCCCCCCCCAAAAATACCACCAAAAATGAAAGCCACCCAGGAGATTTTAGGAAACTTATAAAAATGTAACAAATATGTACTAAATTATTTCCACCAAAGTCATGTTTCATAGGATTTGCAGTTATTTATTTATTTCCACAAACAGCAAGAGATCGCGGCCTGTTAATGCGTATCTTCATGGTGTCTCAGGACTATCAATCTCCACTTAGGGAAACAAAAGCTTCCTTAGAAAGACACATATGGGGGTAGCAGCCAATTTTGATTATGACTTCTAAAATATACTTCCCATCAAATTTCATATAAAATTAAAATCCAGGGTCATATAAAGCTGCCAATCAAAACATTGGAAAATGAGAAATGCACACAGTAAACATTTGGGAAAATAACATAGCAGTTTTCTCCTTTTATTAAATTTTCACTGAACAAATGGAAAGTGCTTTAGTGTCAGGGAAGCTGCAGGAATAGAAGGCAATGAAGTTGGAAGCAGTGTGTTATAAAGATTAAGGTAACTACATTCAATTATCTTACCCACATATTCCCCTCACCCTGTAAAACTCCTGTCTCCTGAAAAGTATTTAATCAGTAGTCTTGAATCTGATAATTTCTGAGAATTCTTGATGTTGCCCTTATGGGTGTAACTTTTGAAATCTGCATATGGTATGAAGAATTCAAGAACATTAAAATATAAAGTAGTTTTTCCTAGAAAATTATGACTAGCAAGAGAAATAAAGTGTCCTTAGATGTCTTAAGAAGAATAGGATTCTCATCCAAAACCTTACTTACCTGGGGTTTAAACAGGTATTGTTTAGACCCAACAATCGCCTTTCCAGCAATCCCATGGCAGAGGAATGAGAGGAAACTACACGGAGCACATTAAAGGAAGAAATATGAGAATTTAGAAGAAAGACACCTACATTTGCTTCATCGGAATTGGGAAATCCAATTGGAAGATGAAAAATAGTAACAGAGCCTTCAAATAATTTTCTGCAGGACTTTACATAAAGGTAAAGATAAAATAAGAAATAATTAGTGCAATGGGGGAAAGAGAAATTGGTTCAAATCCTGAAGGAAGACAACATTTTACACGGTAAAACTTACATTATAAAACAAAGGAAAGTTCTAGTTCAGTACTGAGACACAAATGGATAAAGTACTTTTTAGTCAATAACTTTAATATAGAATATAATAAGATGATTTAAAAATATACTTTATATTGTGATGAGATTGCCACATCTCAGTTGGAATTGGAAAATGACCACTATCATTCTCCACAATTACTTGTTGAATGTAACCATATAACAGACCACTTTTCTAGACCCTGAGAGCCCAAAATGTAGACAACATGGTCACTTTCAGTAGGTACAATTGCATGGGGCTGAGAATATATCATCTGATTTATTCATGAATTTATTCGTTTATCCAATTTGTATTAATTCAGTGAGTATCGCTTTTGCACAAGAGGCCAAAATAGAATAAATAGAATAAAATAGACTTTTTGTCTTTCAAGGAACTTTTACTTCAATAGGGGAAAGAAATCATGTGCCTAAATAGGCACAATCTACAAGACAGCAAAGGATGAGTTACACCTCCATTAGCAGCAGAACCAAGTGCACGTATTGACACAGTATAGGCCCCTGAACATTTGTGGAAAGAATATTTAAAGGGCTCTCAAAGAGACAGACAGATAATGTGTCCTATTAAGTCAGACCTGGGATTATTACTTCTGGCTGGTAGGAATAAGGAGTGCTTTCGGAAAGTGACTTGAGAATTGAATAGGCAAAAACTAATAGGATTTGAACAGAATGACAGAAAAATGAAGAGCATGGGCCCCGAGACAGGACAATAAGGACACACGAGAAATGAAGAAGGCCATGGTTTGGCTTGAGTATAAAAAGGAATATAAGGAGTTTCAATGCAGGTGTCTTGGGAGTTCATGCATAAAAAACACTAAACAAACATACCCCCAACACACACCCCTCCAGACATCAAGCAATGAGAGGTATTTCCAAAAAACAAGTCAGTTGCAACAACAAGGTGAACATCTCTGTGAAACAGGAACATACGTAAATATTATCAGGAAGTGAGGACTTCGCCTGTAGACCAAAGTCAGAAAGGAGGGTCTGGGAATTAGACTCTCATGATCTAATGGGGATTATCCCCTATGAAGCAGGAGATTAGGGCCAGTGTCACTTCTTGGTGGTAAGAAGAGTGACAGCAGCTGCCCAGACCTGTGACTGATTCTGCCAGCCAGGACACTCCCTAGGACTAGAGTTTTGATATAAGATTTAGTTCTGAATTGGAGACTGTCAATCATGGATCAGAGCACCTAAGGCTGAGCAAGCCATGGAGTGTAGTTTGTCTTTGCTTCCAGGAAAAAAAAAAAAAAATTCCTCAATCACTGAAATGGACTTGGGAGCAATGTTATAAGTCCTAGTAACATTTCCTAGACCTCAGGACTGCAACCCAGACACCAATGCCGTTAAACTTCATGGCCTGAACAATACGTGCTTCCCAGGCTAATGTTACAAATGCCTCTCTTGCCTGCTTCTGATGTCCATGATTCATACACACTGGATATGGTCACCTGGAATTCCTCACTGTCCTCGAGTGTTTCTTATGGGAATATCAGAGGTCAGCACCTCAGAGATTATAGGTTGAAATGGGGAACGCTGCTGACAGGGTGGCTTGGTAATGAGAGGGTACCCCTTAGGATCAGGGCATGGACTGAGAGATAAGACAAACTTGTACAGGACTGGTTTCTGGAGGCTGCCATATGGAAGGAGGCTTCCTGCAAAGCTTCATGGAACCTGGGAAGGCCCGCTGCTTAAGACAATCAATCTTGGTCAACTCCATGGCTTGGATCTCAGCCCCAACCATGAATATTAATGTGGCGAATCCCTCTTCTGGCTTGCTTCATTCAGCAGGAACTATAAAGCTTGAACCACAAACCGGATCCCAGCAAAAGAGGAGCTTGTGTTATTCCAAATAAAAACACAAGCTTTGCAAGACAAGGCCTGCATCAGGGTTCTACCATGTCACATCCTTGATCATGCCCTTCTGGTCAAACCATTAGTGGAAGTGGTTCCATCTTAACCATGCAGCTTAAAAGCCCCACGAGAATTTACCTTTCCCTGGAGTCTGATGATTGCCCAGATTCCATTTATTTGTGCTGCTATAGAATGAATGGGAAAATGGGGCTCGCATCCCTGTGACCAACCCTGTCTAGAGCCTTTCTCTAATGGATGCTGTTCTGTGAGGTTTGGTTCCAGCTGGTAAGGTATGATGTGTGTTGCATGGACTTTTGTCCTCTATTTGCTCAAGAGTTCAAACCTGACTTCTTTGCTAGACTCTAAACTCCGTGGGGACCAATATATGTCTCTTAATTTGGTTTTGGAAAAGGTTTAATGTCTGAATTCTTTGCTAGTCTTCAATCTACATGAGAGCAGAATTCTTTATATCCGAAGCCTCATGTGATTTGGAGACATACTTCAGCAATATAGTGGATTCAGCTCCACACCACTGCGATAAAACAAATATCGCAATAAAGTGAGTCAACTGAGTTTTTTGGTCTCCTACTGCATATAAACGTAACATTTATAGATGAACAGATATTTATGAACAGGACAATAGCATTATGTTTAAAGAGTGTGCAATAGCATTATGTTTAAAAAAATACATATTTGAATTAAAAAATACTTTATTGCTCAAAATGGTAACCTTTATTTTAATAAGTCATAATCATTGATCACAGATCACAATAACAAATATAATAATAATGAAAAAGTTTGAAATATGGACAGAATTACCAAAATGTGACACAGAGACACATAGTGAGCAAAACTGTCAGAAAAATGGCACCAGTAGACTTGCTCAATACAAGGTTGTCACAAAACTTGTATTTGTATAAAAAATGCAAGTCTGCCAAGTGCAGGAATGCAAAGCACAATAAAATGAGGTATGCCTGTATAGCATATAGTAGAGGTATAATAATTATTTATTCATTGACTTTGTGTATTTCATTTAATCCTTACAACTATTATATGAAGTATAATCTTGCTTATTTTCCAGAAAAGGAAACTAAAATTCAAGAAGGATAGGTCATTTCTGAAAGGCATACAACTAGAAAATGACCAAGTTGACGTTTAAACTCTTATGCGTCTGACTCCAAAGTCTATGCTAAACTAAACATTCTCCATTTAATTAGAATGGCTGTCAAGGAATCATGTTGCCAGAGTATTGAAAAAGTCAGAAACATGGATGTTGGTGTGCTGAAAGTGAAGTTAAGCATCAGGATAGTATATTTTTCATGTATGGTTACCATAATCCCATGTAACAGACCAGCCCAAAACCCAGTGGCTTAAAACAACAACAACAACAGCTGTTTTTCACTCATTTGTCTGCCTGTTGTCTTGAGCTCAGCTGATCTTGGCTGGTTTCAACTAATCTTGACTGGAAGCTTTGGACTGGGTTCAAGTCGGTTTCACAAAATTCTCATCTTTTTGGGGACCAGCTATTCTTCTTTTTTTTTTTTAAGATTTTATTTATTTATTCATGAGAGACAGAGGAGGAGAGAGAGAGAGAGAGAGAGAGAGAGAAGCAGAGGGAGAAGCAGGCTCCCAAGGAGCAGGGAGCCCAATGTGGGACTCGATCCCAGGACCCTGGGACCAGCTATTCTTCTCATGGCAAAAGGTGGAGCACAAGAGGGAAAGCTTGACTATACAAGCACACTTTTAGCTTCATGCCAGCCAACATCCTGGTGGCCAAAACAAATCATATTTGCTAAGTCCAAAGTTAAGGGTACAGAAATTTATACTTCCAACATGGAGGTGAGGTGGTACAGAGAAAGTGAATATTTGCTGAACAATAATCTGTCCTGTTCATAAATATCCATGTCCCTCCCATGTGCAAAATACACTCAGCTCCCCAAAGTCTCATCCAATCATGACATCAGGCTTGAAGTCTAGAATATTATTATCTAAATAGGTACAGCTGTGGGTCTTGTGAGCATAGAGTCCTATACACTTAAAAAGACAAGTTATCTGTCCCCAGTCTCTTATCTAACACACGCAATACTGGACTAAGGAAGGATAACTATGGTGAACTCATGCAAGAGGGGAAGAATGGGACACATGTAGCAGTCAGGCTTCTTCACATTCTTAAATTCTGCTAGTGTAATGTCACCGGGTTCCCTACGGTAGAGCATATTCCTTGACCAGGTCCCAGATGCCCTCCCTAGGAGTCCCTATCAGTTCATCGTACTCCGTGGCTCTTGAATCTACCCTTCCTTTTCAGTCACGCTCTGTGGCCATTTCAGCTTATGAAGCCGAAGCCTTTGAAAAATATGCCTTTCTTGGCTGCTGAACAAGTTACTCATCCTATTTTCAGCTTTCAGAAAATTGGGAATTGAGAGGCATTTTACCTCTCCAGCTGATTCAGCCTCTTTTTTCCAGTCCATGTTGGTAGCACTATTGCCAGGATTTACTTCAAAATCCTCAATGGCTTTCTCTACATTTGATTCCAGTCAAATTCCAGTACTAAAAAGCCACACCCACAATTCTTTTGGAAACATGCTTCTTTCTCTAGTCTTAAAAATGGTATTTCAGTGCATACACACGTGTGTGTGTGTGTGTGTGTGTGTGTGAGAGAGAGAGAGAGAGAGGATGAATTGGTGGACCTACATTAAGCTTAGCTTCAAGTTGTGGGTCTAATACAGCTTTGTTCCACGTGTCTTTCATTCCCCTTGGACCAGTCAGTGGCTAACAGGCATATTCTTCTCATGGCAAAATGTATGGGCTCCAAGGGCAAACTCAATCATGCAAGATAATTGAAGTCTCTGATCACATCACATCTTCTAACATGCCCTTGGCCAAAGCAGGTCATATGACCAAGCCCAAAGTCAGTTGGACAGAGAAATATACTCTTTATCTGGAGGTAGGTTGGGAGGAGGAAGAAAGAATATTTGTTGAACAACTAGAATATAATCTACCATAGGTAGTAATAATAAGTCAAATTCTAGAATTTTCATATTGGATGAAATATCCTATAGGTCAAAACAAATAGTACTGAGGATATAGAGCATGTGTATAAATGGTACATAGAAAGGAAGTTTTGGGGAAGTATTGTTTGGACAATGGTCTAAAATGGTAGGGGGTGGAAAAGCAATGCACAGTACTCTATGGTTTCTTAAACTAGGGGAGGCAGGGAAGAGTAGTTTCTTTCAGAAAGGAGTTTAAGAGAATCTGTATATAGAAGGAACAGCCATTACATATATATTCATGTGCATATATGTCTATGGAAACTAGACCTTGAAATTTTCAAAGCTGAAAAACGCCATTCAAAAGTTATCGGCAGTCTCCACCTTTGAATAAGAAGTCCTTTTTTTTTAAACCTGAGAAAGCCATGTTGGTGGTCCCTTTAAATATGCAGATGTTGGACAAGGGCATATTCTTCACAGAGATGGGAAAACATTTGGTCCTGCCACACAGAAGCTATAGGGAGCTGACTCGGGCATTCTGACATCAGATTTGAGATATGAATTATGAGTGGTCACTTCCCCTTCTCCTTTCCTTCTTTCTTTCCTTCCTTCCTCTCTCCCTCTCATCCTTCCTCCCTCTTTCCTTCCCCTATTTCTTTTTTCCTTTCTTTTGCTATTTTTCTTTTCCTCCCTCCCTGTCTTTTCCTTTCCTCTACCCTGCTTCTTTTTTTTTTTCCACCCTTTATTACGAACCATTTCACACACACACAGAAACAGGAGAATAGCATATCAAATCCCATTGTACCTGTCATTCAATGTCACCATTTTTAGCTCATGGCCACTATTTCATCTATACTCTAGCCATGCCCTCTGCCACAAGATTAGCATAGAAGCATTCCCAGACATAATATTATTGTAACCTCAATAGTTTATCAGGGTTGCCATTCCTAGGAGTTGTACTTTCTTTACTTTCCTTCAGTAAAATCTTGTCAAAAGTAAGACTCTGTATATTTTGTTAAGAAAAATTATAAAACACATGTCTATGTTCAAAAAGAGCAGCTAAAGGAAAGCTGTATCCTTTTCAAGATTGGAGTGGAATTATCAAGACAATTACATGGAACAGAAATTTTCTCATAACAGAGAGGGAATCTTGGGAGGGAAGGGCATCTTCAGCAAGCCAAGCAGCATGGAAGCATGAGGAGAAAGCCAGAATCTGAATCCATGAGAGATAGCCCTCTTGGAGGGTACTTTCTAAACTATAGGCTACTATTCATTAGTGGGGAATGAAATCAGTTTCCTGGGTGGTACCACCATTCAAAAAATGAAATAGAATAAACGAGGTTAAAATGGACTAGAATAGAATAGAATCCAAAGTATCAGTGTACATAAAACATATTAAGGCTAAGTATAGTATTGTTTTTGCAAACTTTCACATGTTTATACTGCATCATGACTGGTAGTTATGGCCACAGACGTTTGAAAAGCAATGCCCTAAGAAGGCTTAGAAATTGCTCAGGGACTCTTTGAGGGTAATGGGAATTTATGGCAATTCGGTCTGTGGAGATCTGTATAGCTGATTCCCCGACTGTAAGAATTTTGGTTACTAAATTTGTCTTTTTGGTTATTTTGATTATACCTGGCAATGTGTCTAAAATACAGTGGGTTCTCAATAAATGTTTGTTTATTAAATAAATGACTAAATAGAACAGACACATGTATTTTTGTTTGGCAGGTCATCTTCCTTTGTGTGCTGATTCAGTCTTCCATCTTGTGACTCCACTGGTCCCTAAGGTCTCAATGTCATCTCTGTCTAGCTGATGGCAGGGAAGGAGCCTGAGAAGGTGTCCCTGCTCTTAAGATCCTAACAAAATCTAGCCTTTGGCCATACCAAGGAGCAAGGGAGCCTGGAAAATATGATACAGCTGTATGCCCAGAAAAAGGAGAGTCGATTTGATGAACAATGGCATGGTTATATAAAATAGTACATGATAAGGATCAAATACATAGTACTGTGGAAATTTCTATTCTAGTGAAATTGGGGGCAGTATTCCAGAGATAATTTGTAGAATTGAAAAGATAATTAAAAGACAGAAATTTTGTAAAGGTACATAAAAATATTTAACATTGATTTTAAACCATAAATTTAAATGTGTTTGCCAATCTTCAATGCAGTTTTCAAGCCTTTTCTTTTAATATAGGTCACTGACTGCAAGTCTGCATTGTTTTCTTTACAAAAATCACACCCATAAGGCAAACAATTTCCAGGTTGGCTTTTAAAAATTGAAATGAGAACTTTTAAGTCAACCTATATGCAGAATCTTTCTAGATTCTTAAAAACTTTCAAGCTATATTTTTTTCATTCACAAGCAAACTGACATCATACTTTAAAATAGCTCTGATTAATTCTTTCCAAATATCTTCAGAGTGTGTTAAAAGAAATATCTGTCTTTGTATGTCAAAAACTTAGTCCAATGACCCTTAAAAATTCAGCACAATGTACAACTTTTACATTATACTCTATGATCTAGGAAGTCAGGGATTGTGTCTATTTTAGTTGACAGCTGCATTTCCTTATGCCTAGCAGAGCACTTGGCTCAAAAAAGACTGAAGAATAAATGAATCAGTCAAAAAATGAGTGGATTTTTCCAATATGATATAAATATTTCCTGGAAATGGGATAGCCTATCTGAGGTGAGAGAAAATTGTTGTGAAACAGCAATGACTTTTTTTTTGTATAAATTGATATCCTTTATTTAATCTTTTGAAATTTGTTAAGAAAGATCCAACCATTAAAAGATAAAACCTTCTCAAATATCATAAAACTTATGTTATGATGGAAGATAATATGTCTGAAGGTTTTTTCCCACTGAAACCAAGACTAGAGTTTAATAACCACAAACAGGATGATTATGTCAGAGCGTCTTATTAACCACCTAAAATTTATTCTATAAAACTGTCCAGTGACTGTTCAATGCCACTTTTTACTAAGAATACCATAATTCAGAATATTAAAGATCAGCAAAAGTGTACGCTGTATTAAAATCACATATCCTTTTGAAATGGAAAATCATGTTTTCTTTCTGAAAAAGCATTGATTTGAAACCAGTATAAATTTGGGGCTAACATCAGTCAATGTTCTAGCAAGTAGCAAATGGCACAAAGGAAGATAATTTAAAAAGAGCTTAATAAAGGAACTATTTAGAAAAGTATGCGTAGGGCTTAGAAAAACCCCAAGAGAGAATATAGTGCCCCATGTAGTGACTTGTATACTTTACTAGTAAGAACACTTTAAATACCACCGCAGGCCTGAGGAGGGAGGGGGGAAGGGCAGTTACAGAGACAGTTGTAGGGTGAGGGCTGTCTTGAAGGAGATCCATGGCCTTCAGTCAAAGAACACAGTCACCCTTGGCAACCCTACACCACTCTTCCTTGCCTCTGATCATCCACTCATGTTCCTACATGGCCAAGTCAAGGGACAAAGGTGCTTGTTGATATTGTCGATACAGGGTGGCTCTCCCTTCAGAGAACAGAGGGGATCATACTTGAGCGTTGACTGGTGGCCACAAGCAAAAAAGATCCAGCATAGAATCTAAACAGCTTGTTTTCAACTTAAAAAGTTCTTTATAAGCAGTTTTGAAAATTAGGATTTCTAGCAGTACTTAGATTTTGTGTTATAGTAAAATAAGAGGGAAAATAAATGTAGCAAACCTATTTAAAGAGGTCTTTTTAAAAAATAATTTAGAAAAGTAGAGGGAAGAATCCCTAATATTGATGAGAGAAGTCATACTTTCCCTGCCTAATCCACAAGGTTGCTGTGGGATTAAATAAAATGTCTATGAAAATGCTATGCAAATGTAAGTTGCCTTTTTTTTTTCAGTGAAGAAAACAACCTTGTAATTATGCTCTTTATTTTTCCTTCTTTCATTGACATTTCCAAGAATGCACAATACTGTCTTTCTAATGATCCAGTTAAAATGCAATCAAATAATTATGATACGATGTGATAAATGAGGGAGATTAATTCTGTATCCAGATGGGGGTTGGGTAAGACTTCAGAGAGGAGGTGACATATGAAATTGGACCTCGAGGAGTGAATAGGAATTCAGGGAAGTGGCCAGGAAGTGGATTTGAGCAGGGAAGGAACATACGTAAAGGCAAAGGGGTGTGTGAATCCTTGGCTTATTTGGAGAAGTAGAAGACCAGGGTTTCTGACTCAGGATGTACAGAATGTGTGAAGTGGCAAGGGAAGAGTCTGAAAAAGAAGACTTACATTTATTTGTACAAGACCTTCTTTGGTCCATAGTAAGGATTTTGTTTGTTTGCTTGTTTGTTTTTACTTGTAGAACATTAGTTTGAAATCCAGTCTCCATTTTAGAATTCCCTGAGGAGCTTTTAAGAAATACTAATGCCTGGGACCAATTAAATCAGACTCTTTGGCAATGAGGACCAGGCATAGTTTTATTGTTTTTTTAAAAATGATCCCTTGGTGGTTTTAATACACAGCTAGTGATGAGAACCCATATTCTAGAATTAATGAATAAGACACATCGATACCTTCAGTCACAATCTTGAGCACTGGGCCTGTAGACAGCTGCCTCCTGGATATGTCTTCCTACCTGAACCCTCCAGACTTTGCAAGGTACCCACCTCACATTTGGAATTGCATCATCGATGGTGGACATGTTCCTAATCTGTACTTTGTATAATATTCTTTATTTCAGGGCAGGCCATCCAAATATATCCAGTCCAGAAATCTCTCAATTATTCTTGAGTCTTCCTTACCACAATCACCAAATTCTCTTTTTCTACCTCTTAATTATTGATCCAGGCTGCCTCACTTCTCCCCTGTCATACTGTCACTGCTCTAGGCCAGGCCTCCCTTTCCTGTCACCCGAATAGGAGTAACTGATAAATTTGTCCCAATTCAATCAGTTATCCACATAATTGCTTCAGTGACATTTCTGAAATATAGATCCACAAGTCATTCTAATATGGGCTATCCTTTGATATTTTGTTAATTTCCTTAGAATACATGATAAACATTTTAACATAAATGGAAATGCCTTCAAGATTGTTTCACCTTGTGCTACCTGCCTCTTGCCATTGTTGCACTTCTCACTGGGGCGTCCACACATGCTATCCCTCTCCTCTTGGCAGTCTGCACCTGCTATTCCTTACCTTCACCACTCAGTTCATGTTTCAGGGCTCCATGCTGACTCTCTGAGACCAGAGAAATCTGTACTACTCTTACCAAGGCACTTATTAGGCTGTATTTTAAATACGTATTGAATTCAATATTTTTCTCACAGTACATAAAGTCTTGGAGTACAAGGAAAATGTCTGTTTTGTTCATCATTTGCATTCTCAAAATATGGTATAGTTGTTGGCACAGAGCAGGCATTGAATACATAGTTGTTGAATGAATGAATAAATGTGCAAATCTTGGAGATGTAACAATACAATGATGTATAATTCTCAGGCCCTGTCCTCCAGAAATTTATAATCTGGTATGGGAATAGACAAGTAAATGGAAAAACACAATGCAACGTGAAACACATGGTTTTAGGTAAAGGCTATACCATGGAGTCCATAGGAGTAGCATCTACTTCAGCCTTGGCAGGGGTTAAGGGAGATTAGTTAGGAAAGATCTGGGTGAGGATTTGATATCTAAGCCGATTTTTGAAGGAGCAAGTGTTTGGCTAGAGAAAAGCGGGGGGAGAGAAAAAAGTGTGGGATACAAACACTAGGAACAAAGAGAAAACAGCACATGGTAGAGGAACTCCAAACAGTCGAGCATGGCTGGGAGTTGGAGGGGCACAATGGGGTGATAGAGTTGGAATAATGAGCAGATCCAAGACGATAAAATGGATATACATTTGGAACTTGATCTTGAGGGCAATTAAAAGCCAGTAAGTATTTTAAGAAAGGTCTTGATGTGATCTGACTTACTCTTTAGCGTGGTCATCGACTGTGTCTTGGAGACTACTTAAGAAGGGCACAGTTGGATCATCAGCTAGGAAACCTGAGCATTTCAGAAGAAAAGTGCTCTCCGTGGGCATGCAGAGATGAGAACTAACGAAGAGACAGAAATGAGGAAGCCCCAATAGGATTTGATGACTGATAGGAAAAAGTGGGTGCAGAACAGGAAGGAATAAAAGAACGACACTAGTTTCTGACCTGGTCAATGAAATGAGGGCGGTACCATCTTCTGAGACTGGAGTGACTGAGAAGGATCAGACTGGCTGCAGGAACAGAGAAGTTCAGCTCTGGTCACTTGAATGCAGGATTGCTAGTTTGCATGTGGAATATTGTTATAGGTTGAATTGTGTCCTCTGCCCCACCTCCCCAAAGATGCTGAAGTCCTAACCTCCAGTACCTCAGAATGTGACCTTATTTCGAAATAGGATCATTATAGATGTAACAGAAGTTGTTAAAGTCCTACTAGAGTAGGGCGGGCCCCTAATCCAATATCACTGGTGTGCTTTTAAGGAGACTGCCATGTGAACACAGAGCCACAAGGACAGCACCATATGAACACAGAGCACAGGAGCAATGCATTCACATTGATCCTTCCTCCTCGGAACTACAAAGACTGCTATGGACCACCAGAAGCTGGAAGAGGCAAAAAAGGATTCTCTCTTAGAGCCCTCAGAGGGAGCATGGCCCTGCCAACACCTTGATTGCAGACTTCTAGCCTCCAGAATAGTGAGACAATAAATGTCTGTCGTTTGAAGCCACCCCATTTGTTGTGACTGCTAATGCAGCCTTAGGAAACTAATACAGATTTTTTAATAATGCCAGCTAATATTTTTGAGCATTTACTATGTGCCAGTAACTATCCTAAGCAATTTGCGTCGACCAATTTAATCCATGTCGCACCTGTATGATGTATGTACTATTATTTAAAAAAAGGAAGCAAAACAGGGTGAGTAAAAGGAATTGTGGCTTATTTTTGTGTCGCCTGGTTAATCTCTCCTTTGGAGACACTTGAGTATTCCCCAGGGGCTGCTTTGGAATGTAAGAGGTCAACAGGTTTTCCTTAATGTAAAAATTAAACAGAAACCAGCACCCCTACAGTGAGTAATACCTAGACCGAACAATTGTGTCACATAGATACCTGTTTCCATGAGGATCTCTGACTGTCCCACAAGGCCCTGACAGAGATCAGCTTGAGAGGAAAAGAGGGATTTCTCTCCCAGGTACCATAGAAGATGTATGTTTGGTTGGAACTTTTGGTCTACCTTCATAGTAAGAAGTGCAAAGGGCAGCTGATGAGTTTAGATGAAATGCAAATGTGAATGTTTGATTCCTCACACAAGTTGTCAGCTTTATAACTGTGCAGCCGATTTTCCTGAAGGATAATCAGGTCCAGACAGCAAGGACAGAGCCTCCCTGGCCCTTCTTCCTAGTGTTAACAACCCAGGGCTCACGGAACACAGTAGAGTCCCCAGTCCCTGTGGGTGGCTGCCTGAGGACTTGATTTCCTTCCTGCCTAACTGTTAGGGAAACACGTTTCCTCAGAAATAAATCCCCACCATAAGCGTATATGTGAGCTGAGCCTGTAAAGTTAAAAGATGGATTTTCACTGTGGCTTGTGGACTCCGTTTCAAAAGCTGAGGAAACAACGGAGGTGGTTTAGGCTGCCAAGACGGGTAAGTTTTAAGGGATAATTTATGTGATGCTGAGATATGGATGGAGTTGAGATGATGTAAATGAAGAGATTTTGGAAAGTATAAAGCACTGTATAAATATATTCCTATTCAGGATGGTTAATAATCCCTGTGCTATGCGGCACACTGACTGAGAATTCAATTATTTTATATAAGCCTGTGTTTCAGGTTAAATATTATCCAAGATATCATTTTAGGAATTGATTTCTATTCCAACTAGAGTAGTCCTCTGGTTTTTATTATTATTTTTATGTAATTGTCAGCACACATTTGTACCTCGCTGAGGAGGGAGTATATGGTGGCTCTTGTACCTTTTATCCAGAAATGCTGCAATGTTTTACCCCCAAGCATTATTAAGCTTTCTTTATGAATATAAAAGCACAGAAAAGTTGAGGAAGCCACCTGAAATCACACAGTAAGGCAGCTGCAGGAAAAGCTTAGGACATAGCAGCCCTGGCCCTCAATTATGTATTCAAATCTCTTGAGGAGTCCCCCTTCTATTAAACATTTTTAAATATTGTATTTATACTTAAATAATAGCCTAATGGAGGAACTCAGGACTCAACTTTCAGTTTATAAATTCTTCAGCATAACTCCAAGTTGAGCCAGAAAATTATCACACAGGCTAGCAGATGTGGCAAATGGAAACCATGCTATTGTGCTCATTAATATATGGCTGGTAATAAAGATAATCACAAGTTTGCATACTTTTAGTTATAATTTCCTCACTTAATTCTGTAATACCAGATATTAGTGTACTCATATTCTGGGAACACATATGTTTAAGTGTCATTCTGATTTTTAGCAATGATTTTTAATGTCCAAATGCCCAGATATTTCTTTGGGATATGTGTTCAGAATTCTAAAGAGTGAATTTCTAGGTAACCATAAACATGGAAATAAGACAGTACTTGGAGTTGATGTCTCAGGAAGGTATCTTCAGGAAAATGGTATCATTGGCTCTGGCTGCTAACATATTATTATTATTGCTTGTGATGCAAATATTCTGTCCAGAAGGACTTTTGGATCACATCATCAACAGAGTCTGGAGCAGAGACTAATAGGAGCACTGATTTGTAACTGGCCAAGAGATGTTGTTTTTATTTATTTATTTGTTTGTTTATTTATTTTTAATAGACAACTGGCATATTTTGTTACCCTGCATAGATATGTTCTGTTTATGGTTACGATTGCACTACCTTCATAAATGAGTATGAAAAATTACAAGCATTCAAACTTAACTTGACCATTTCTACTTTATATCATTATACACTTCAAATAAAAGAAAATAATGCAATAACAATAACAACAACAACAATTGACTGATGTCGCTGACAGTTATTTGCCAGGGATAGAGGTGGAGCGCAGGAACTCCCCTGGTTGGATGAGGGTAATGTTAGATTGTTACTTTGAAATACTTAGAGAAGAATCTGGGGATCACTGAATAAACACAACAATCCCTCTCTGCTTTCTAGAAGCAAATCCCTCTTTCAGTTACTTTGAAACACCCTGTGAATACACCCTGTTGTATTTGTCATCAATGAAGAGGAAGTTAGTATAAACTATATAGAAATTTAAAACAACTTCAAACGTAAGTACTCCTGATGCTGTGAAACCAAACTGACTAAAACAAAATTGTCCATATACGTATACATTTATTACATATATACATTTTCCCCTTGTATTGCATCATCTTTTTGAAATTTTGTCTTCTAAATTGTACTGAAGAACAGACATCTTTAGGCTGTGACTTGCTATTAACTCTGGAAAGTCATAAGTTATGTTGATTTTTTAAAATGGAATATTCCCTTTTATTCATTATCATTTCATCTCCATTAGCTAATATACCAAAATGTATAAATGTCCATATCTCAGTCCTAAAAATACCATTGCCTCAGATATATTCCAAGACATACAAACATCTATGCCACGGATCAAAAATGGCAATGTTGGCATTTGATAGGCCCTACTCCAAAGTATTTGAAACTCATCACAATATTTTTAAAGTGTTCACGTATCATTTAACACTTGCATTACAACTAATACCCTCTAAAAAAGTGTAGGTAATATTGAAATCTACTTTGGTGCTATGCACTACTCTGAATTTGTGAGCCACTAACTCGACCACCAAATGGCAAATTTGTAGCCCTTGTGAGCCATTTCATATACCTTTTCAACACAACCAAGATTTATGTGTCACACTTGATTCAGTGAGAGATCTAAATGAGATTTTCCAGGTTTTTGGCACAACTGACATCAGCATTATGATGTGACATTCTATCTGCTTCAACCTCAACATTGTGGATTGGGAGGATCAGAATTTAGCTGGGCAATATCCATATGATGCATGAGAATACAATTTGTTTTATACTCTACCATGCTAAGTGTGTTTTAAAGAAAATCAGCTGGTCAACTTATTAAACTCATTTATCCAAAATAAAATTTCACAGCAAGGCAGGAAGAAAAAACTGCTTGAAAAAGATTTGAAATATTAGACAACATAATGAAATTGCTCATGTACCAGTTTGAACATGAATATGAGGGTTATCTGTGCTGCAGACAGAGGAAAAGTATGCCATTGTTGAGGTCAGCTCCTGAATTGAGCATGGAAATTCAGACTCTGTCCAGCCAAAGTAGTCAGTTCAAAAATGAAAACAAATCAGTTGAAAGCAAAAATAAAATCAAATAATTATTTGGACAAGTATTTAAAAAGATTTTTTTTTTGACTGGATTTTTCTTATGATTATAATGACAGGGTTCTTGATACAACCTCAGTTTCTGATTTTTCAAAATATGCTACTAAGCACCATTGTTTTATAAAAACTAACATCTCAAAAGAGGTGTAAATCCTTGGTCTCACCAAACAAGATGTGGACAGCCTCAGGACACAGAGCTCTGGCCAGTGGTGTGCTTCTGGAGAGGTCCAGGGGGCAGGGTGCAAAGCTGGTTGAGTGATGCCCTTCTCCCCCTTGGTGTGGGACGCTAAATATTAACTGAGGAATTTTGTCAAATGTTTCACCTTTAAAAAGGATTTTTTTCCCTTTCAGAAAAGACTTTGAGAAGGACATATTAGCTTCCCTTTCACAAAAGCCTGGATAGGTTTAGGAAATAACCGTTCCTGCCTGTGTTAAGCTTTTTGCCTTTCGTAGTGAATTCCCTGTGGCAAAGTTATAATCCAGATCACCCTAAATGTGTGTGTTTGTATGTGTGTGTGTGTGTGTGTAGCACTCACATATATATTTTTAAGGTACTCTTTTCCTCAAGTTCTAACAAATCAGAAGATTTAATTATTTTAGTATTATAGCTTCCTATTTCCCACATCTTAAAAAATACAAACATCTATTTCGTCTTTGCAAACCTCATCTCTTTCATCCCAACCCATTTATGGACATGTCTGTTTTAACTGGACATGATGGAGAAGACCATATTAACACAAAGGACCCGTTTCTTAAGATGGGCGGGCTGTTTTACATGTAAGTAAACATCAGGTGATAGAAAATGAAATCAAAGTAAAGAAGTAGAAAGATGAAATTTGGCTGGAAAGGAGTTTTGTATTATTTATTTATTTGAGCTGTATGGAAATGAAAAGGTGCCACTGACTCATTTAGTGTACTTATCGTTTGTGGGCTGACTTACCGGAGGTTTTTCACTTGTTCTCATGTAACACATGGCGTGCGCGTGCACGTGCGCCTGTGCATGTGGCGGGCGCGCACGCACGCACGCACACACACACAATAGATGCTCACTTACTATTTATACATTATCATCTGCCATGGTCTTTGAAATTTCTGTTTTGCATTAAAGACAAAGAATTCCTCCCTCTGACTGCTTATTGAGGGTTTCCTGACACAAGAACATAATTAACTCTTTACTGGCCTAAATAATTTCTGCATTTTAAAAAAGTCACCAGATATGACAAAAGTGGAGCACTCAATCCACAGGGTGGCCATTAACTGCACTCCGTTACTGTATGTTCTCAGTTCAGACCACAATTACTGTCAGGGAATTGCTCTGGAAGCCCCTCTTGTACGCAAACAGGAATACCATTCATTAAAGAGCACTTTCAATAAAACACAATCTGTATTTTTTAATGAATATTTGAGGAAGAAAATACAATCTTGGGCTCAGAAACCTGCAATATGGTTATTATTCTTTTAATAACCTAGACTCTCTCATGTACATATGCTGACAGGTGCAGGAGAAGGAAGCACACATGAGGTGACGGGCTTTAACACGAAGAAATGAAAAAGCCGAGCCACGGTAAACCAAGTCAATGTTAAATAAGGGTTTCCTGGAACCACCTCCAGTAGACCCAGCTTTCTCAGGGTTTTATTGATATTCCTGAGATAGGAGACTCTCCTTAAGTCTTTCAAGCTCGGTTAAATATGGGAACATAGGGCACTTTGGAGACTGGACAAACCAAGAGGCCCATCTAAGACTGTCCCTTGCTCCAAGAACCTGCCACTCCACACCCAATTCCTCTTTCTCTTAATGTATTTTTAATTTTAGTGACTGTAATTTTCATATTTTCAGACTGTTGGCTCTGATAAAACACCTAGTTGCAGTTTCTAGGAAATGAGATCAGTAATGTTTAATACTCAAGAAAAATGTCGACCATTATTTCCCTCTAATGAACTTTAAATGGGACTCTGAACTAAAAAACCAAAGGCAGAAACTGAAGCATGCACTTGCGCGCGCACGCATATGTATGTGCGTACACAATATGCACACATAGACACAGATCTATTTGTAAGAAAATGCACCAGTGGATTTATTAAATGCAAGAGCAGCTTGCTCTGGTAGCATTCTACGGTACTCCAGCTTCATTGCCAATTGCTTCAGAGAGCAAAAGCACAAACAAGCGTGTTGGTATAGACTGAGAGTGTTTCTTTGACAGAAAAATTCCAGGAATTCTGCTACTCAAACAAACCTTCCATTGAAAACCTAAATTGTGCTTCCAGAAAACAACTGAATTACGATTTTTAAAGGAATGAAAAATAGGTGGAAATAACCTATTAAAGTATAATAAGCTGCCAAGGGAAAAAAATTCAACATCTTATTACTCAAAAGGAAGATTACTAATTTAGAGTCTCCTAAAGAAAACAACTCTTACATAAAAGCCTGCATTCACGGTGGGGTTAAATAATTTAAAATCATAGCATGCAAGATCCACTCCCCCACTTCCCACAAAAGAAATTGAGAGCCATTTATCAGGATTATTGTCAACATCCTTAATGTTGATTTTGAGTCATGTTTTAACTAAGAAGATGATGGCTAATTTTGAAGTAAAGTCACTGAAAATGACTCTGTATTTTTTTCCCCTCCCTTTTATGTTCGGTTTGGTTACGGATGAAGACCATGATTAGATCACGCACTGGCTGAATATTTGAGAGAAGGGACAACAGGAAAAATACTTTTCACAATATCCTCAAGCAGGTTGTTTCCCCCACCTATCACTGGCAAATGGGAAGGAAGAATTTCGAATTTCAGAGACAGCACTTTGCTTGTGTGTGCCAGTCATGCATGGAGTGAAATGTGTTAACCTTTAAACAATTTGGGAGTGGATGCAGTTAATAGGTAGGACAGATAGTTACAAAGTCCTGATTAACTACAGAGCGCAGAGACATGTGGAAACTTGTCTGTGGTGAAAGGGAAGAGACAGCGCGATTATTTACTGTTCCAGAGACCAGGTCCCCGGGAACAGAACGAGGAGATTCTGAACAGCAACATTGCCCTCTTTTGGCAAAACAGGGCACAATGTGTTTACCTCACTCGCAGGTGAAAGCGTTTCTTCAGGACACAGACATTTTCCCTATCCGGACAAATGCCACAAACTAACACAGAACCAAACATAGAGAGGGAAAGAGTTCACCTATGTCCCCGTAAGCGAGATGCACTTGCAATCCAGAGGAAAGGAGCTTAAGTGAGAGGCTAACAAAGAAGCTTTTGGACTCGGTCTCTCTGTTGTCCAGTCCCAGTGACAAACGGTTTCTTTAACCCTTGTATTTATCCCTGACAGCTTCGGGCATCCCTGAGTACATCTGCAATGTACTCAGAATCATGTAGGACTCAGATCGCGAACAAACATTGCAGGAGCTCGCTCTTTCCGAGCTCCCGGTGCTTCCACGTGCGGGGAAGTCATGAATAGGGAGCAGCAGTCGCAGAAAAGATGTCCCAGCAGCCTGTGCTTTGCGGTTCTAATGAAGCCTGTGATGAGTTAGGACAGTGAAGGAAATGGGCTTGATTACATCCAAAAAGGAAAAGAAAACTGTCAGGAGGAGACGCAATGTTAAACTAATTAGTTTTATTCATGTCGTAGGTGCCAGTGCCACTCTTTAAATAATACTAATTTCGGGCTTGTCCTCCATCTCTCGTTTCCGCTCTGGTTTTCAAGTTAGAGTCCTTCTCGGGCAGGATCCTGGGGGTGGGATTTTTAAAAGGGAATACCTCTGGAGTTTACGAATATCCAGTACACATGCAGGTGTATTGAAGCAGGTTAGAAATTAATTCATTGTCTTTATTGTCTTTTTCTCTCCCTGACTGGGAAATGAATCACCGTTCCTGCTGGTCCCAAATATATCACCTTTGCTAGCTTACTGGGCTAAATATATATGAAGAAAGGTACCAGTTTGGTGAATGCTCACAGTTCTCTTAGGGACTAGGACAAAGCACGTTCCTCATCTTCCTGTCAACAGTTTGAGATAAGATTTACTTTATGAAAGGAGGGTGAATATCATGTTCCATTCTTTCTTTCGTTCAACTAATTCTCAGTAAATAAAACACCAGTAAGGAGCAATGAGTTTCTACAAGAGAAAATCTAATTGTAAAATCAAACAATTTCAGCGCTGAAGTTAGAGAGGTAGCTCACACCTGCATTTGTAAACTGATTTTTCTTCTTTTCCTTCTGGCGTTTGGGAATGCCTGGACGTTATGTGTACGTTGTCTTTATTGTCAAAGTAGGATTTGAAGGGAATTAGAGTGTAATGTTTAGATCCCATTTTCCTCATAGGATTCATTTGCAAAAATGCTTGACTCCCTTACTCAACATTGCTCCACATAAAAACTCAGAGAAACTATTTTGAGCTTTTTTGCAATCAATTTGGAAAGGTCAGTTAATTCTATTAGTGCTGAAAGTTTATAAATGGCTTTCATATAAGTCATCTTATTTTATCTTTGCGAAAACCCAGTGTGGTAAGTAAGGCTCTATTATTACCTCTACTTGGCAGGTGAGGAATAGGGAGATCAGAAAGTTAATGTGGCCATCTAAGAGTACGCAAACCCGGGGTTCTAATTTTTTTTATTTTTGTGCTCTTTTCCTTTTGCTCATATGTGAGGTCAACATAATTTATTTCTCGACCTGCCTCCAAAGCAAAGGGAGTGGAAAGCGAGGCCCTCAAAGCCTCCAAAGAGCATGTAGAGCTTGAAATTGTCTAGAAATTAATTTTTAAAATTAAATGAAACTTGGGCCTTCCTGTCCATATTTAGACAGATTTCAAACTGCAACAGTATCTTAATAGAAGCACATTTCATGAGGCACCCCATTCCATGAGACAAAAATAAAGTTTTCCTTTCTCAACTCCTGCGACATCAGTAGGCTTCAAAGTGACAAATAAAGCTATCCATTCACGCCCTCCTTCTGTCACAATCAAATTGACATTTATCTCTCCCACATCCAGTGACACCTCACCACGTTGTATCTCTCAGCCTCTGCAGGATTCATACCTGAAGCGAAGGAAACGGATCTTCCGGTGGCAGTATTTGAGGGGCACATAGGTGGCAAAAGCAATTGTGTAGGTCTGCACCAAACACAAACAGCACTACCCAGGTAAGCCTTGCTAGACAGCATTGTTCCGTTAGAGCATATTTTCACGGAATTCCCCTTTGAACCTAAGGAATTTGCTTACTATTACCTGTAGAAGAATATGTCCTTGTGCAAATTTCTCCTGGCCAAAATATGCAAGTCCTTATTATGGTAAGAAATAGCCATCCATGTCTTTCTGCATGAATGTGTTCATTGACCTTTGAGGCCAGCAACATAATTTTATGTGTGTGTATGGGGGTGGGAGGAGAATGTCATTTCTTCCATGATAAAACAAGAAAAAAAAAAACCAGCAAGGTTGTTGCTTTTTACATATGGAAAGAGAAACAAATTTTTCCTGTCTCTATGAGTGCTGACATAGACACACACTATAGATTTAGAGTAACTCGTGTGGCCGTTTCTTTTTTCACATGGAAAATATAAATCAAGCAACATTCAAGTGACATTTTCCAACATGATGCTCAAGTATAAATAATGATCATTCCCAGCTTTTTTTTTTCTGGATCAAAATGAATCCAAAATTAATTCAAATAGGTATTGCTACTGTAATTTAATCAGTTGGTCAGTAGGAGTACTTACATTAGTGGCAAAAATCTGAAAAAAAAAATGTTCACCTTTAAAAACACTTTCTGTGTACAGCTAAATCCTGGCTGGAAAAACAAGAGGTAACGAGGTGTCGGTAATGGTTACTGTCACAGAGTTCTTTCAAGGAAACTTTATTAATAAGACATGATGTCGTATTAATATTTTGTAAATTTGTTTCTGATTTCTTAGGATTGCTTTCATTTCCTGACTTTTGAAATGTCTTTAAATGTCTCGTAAGTTGCCCAATGTTTTATATATGAGTTTGTTTTTGCTTATAGTCCTTCTTAACATTGGCTATTCCATATTCTCTGCGTAGCTTCTCACTATTTTTATTGGTATTAATTTAGTCTTGTGGTTTAAGTGACCGGTTTGAATAACAATTTATATCAGGTGAAGGAAAATAAAGGAGCGAACTTCCAAAAATGAGCAGATACTCGCTGCAAAATTGTTTAGGCTGGAGAATAATTTTGTTTATTTACATGCGGAGTTGCAGACTTTCTGATGCTTAATGGAACGGAGCTGCAGTGGTTTTCAATGTATATAGGCAGTCCCCTCATTCAGTATGGGTTATATTCTGGAAGTTCATTTGTAAGTCACTTGTTTGGAACTCAGAATGCGTTTTCTTGCAGTAACAATATCATAATGGGGATTAGGAACTCAGGCCAACCTCCTCCTTTCCCCAACACACAGTGTTGTTGAAACATTGTTTTACATTTTCAGAGAAAATCTATAAAAATGGTGGGTGTTTTCATACCAGTAATCAAACAACACAGGAAAATAACAAAATTGAAAAGGACAATTTTGGAAATGCTGGTGCTTAAGGAAAGCAGGTTTAATTAGAGGAGGATGAGGGTGTAGGTGGAGACGGTTGTAGAAACTCTGAAGGGGACTCCTGGGCCCACTCGAGGACTCTCGTGGTGCCCGGTGCCGGCTTGTGACTGTGTCTAATTTCTCTTCACGATTGGAGACTCTCCCTCACTCTTTATTACAGGTGTATCATGAATGCTTATGAGCCATAATTGAGAGCATTGTTTCTCTCTGTATTCACAAATGGAAGGAATTGCTGAAGGACAAAGGATTAGTCTGTAGTAACTGTGCAGGAGACAGGAGAGGGAGAGAGGGAGGATTGTGTTTGGGAGAGAAAAGCAACATCAAGATCAGTGACCACAATGGCCACTAAAGTTTCCTGAGGGGAGACTAATGAGTTATACACGGTGGCTGAGGGGGAAATTTGAGCAGGCAGCAGGTCCAGTCCCCTGAATGGAAGAGATCTGTGATCCAGACACATTCCCACCCCGAACAGTGGATTTTCTCTAGAAAAAAACTAAAGAACGGGAAAGTTAACGTAGCTGGATGTCTGTAGTCCTTGTAAAGGATCCTTTCTTGGTCAGATACCTACAAGTCTGGAAATGTCTGTTTTTTCCTACTCTTTTTTAGGGTGTTATAATGGATGGAATGAGCTCCCTATATTTGCCATACTGTGTTTTAAAACTTTGTGAGCTCAGTTACATATGTATATATGAAATTTGTATGTATATATACGTGTATATGTGCACATGACTGAATTCACAAATTGACAAATGATATACAGATATATATATATCTGTATTTTTTGTTGTCACTGTCTTCTGAACTATTGAACTAAGTGGAAATATGTTAAGCTTAACTAAATTAAATAAGAAAATTTGTCTTTTTTCCATACTAACTACTCTGTGCCAATCAAAAAATTTGTTACCCTATGGGTTTTCAAAAAGGGCCCCAGTTGCACATTCTTTCAAAATTTACTTTTCATACAAATCAAAACTACAATGAGCTGTCTCCTCACACCTGCCAGAATGGCTAAAATCAGAAACACAAGAAACAGCGGGTGTTGGCAAGGATGTGGAGAAAAAGAACACTTGTGCACTGTTGGTGGGAATGTAAACTGGTACAGCCACTCTGAGAAATAGTATAGAGATTTCTAAAAAAAATTAAAAATAGGACTACCTTGTGATCTAGTAATTGCACTACTGGATATTTACTCCCCCTCCCCAAAATATAGAAACAATAATTCAAAGGGATGCATGCACCCCTCTGTTTAGTGCAACATTATTTACAATAGCCAAATTATGGGAGCAGCCCAAGTGCCCACTGATGGATGAATGGATAAAAAAATGAGTACACACACACACACAGACACACACACAGAGACACACACACACACACAGACACACACACACAGACACACACACACACACACACAATATAATACCATTCAATCATAAAAAGGGATGAAATCTTGCCATTTGCAACATGGATGGAGCTAGAGAGTATAATTCGAAGTGACATAAGTCAGTTAAAGAAAGACAATACACATATGTAGAATTTAAGAAACAAAACAAACGAGCGAAGGAAAAAAAGAGAGAGAGACAAACCAGGAAACAGACTCTTTTTTTTTTTTAAAGATTTTATTTATTTGACAGAGAGAGACAGAGCGAGAGCAGGAACACAAGCAGGGGGAGTGCGAGAGGGAGAAGCAGGCTTCCTGCTGAGCAGAGAGCCCGATGCAGGGCTCGATCCCAGGACCCTGGGATTATGACTTGAGCTGAAAGCAGATGCTTAATGACTGAGCCACCCAGGCTCCCCCAGGAAACAGACTCTTAACTATAGAGAACAAACTGATGATTGCCAGAGAGGAGGTGGATGGGGGGGAACCGATGAAATGGGGGATGGGGATTAGGGAGTGCACTTATCTGGATGAGCACAGGGTGATGGATGAAAGTGTCGAATCACTATATTGTATACCTGAAACTAATATAACACTGTATGTTTTCTGTGCTGGAATTAAAATTTACAAAAACAGTACAAAACCCCCCGATGTACTTTTCATAATTTTGAAAAAAATAATGCACTGTAAAATGTTGAAAGCCAATTACTTTTTTAAACTGTGCTGTGTGTGTGTGTGTAAAAACAACACTGATCCTTGGAATGATACGTGCATTTGAACAGAATACTTAGCTATAGATATACAAAGGGAATATTCCCATTTCATTCCATTTCAGTCATTTGACCACTTTTGAAATATTGAAAATAATTTCTTATTAAAAGTATCGAACAGGGGCGCCTGGGTGGTTCAGATGGTTCAGCATCTGCCTTCAGCTCAGGTCATGATCCCAGGGTCTTGGGATCGAGTCCCGCATCCGGCTCCCTGCTCCTTGGGAGCCTGCTTCTCCCTCTGCCTCTCTCTCTCTCTCTGTCTCTCATGAATTAATAAATAAAATCTTTTAAAAAAAAGTATCAAACAGTATTTATGGCACATTATGTAAAATGTACTATGAATAACCCTTCCCAAGAACCCTGTGAACTGGGATCTATATAAATTCCACGTGTAACAGATGAGAAAACCGAGACTCACAGGTGTTATGTAATTTGTCCAAGATTATACCTACGGCACCTGGTGAAGGGATTTAAACACAAATTAGCTTTATTCAAAATTCACTGGTCCTTACAGTTATGTTAATGTGCTTGAAAATAGACTAATGCAGAAAGTAGTTTGCGTGGAAAAAAAGGCAAATTTTCTTACTCAATCTAATTAAGCTTAATCTGTCAGTTTAGTAGTGAGCACTGAGAGTAGGGACAACAAAGTAAACAGTTCCATCGCCCATGGTCTTGTAGATCGCTTTACTCCTTTTGTGATGGACGTCCTCCAGCTGACTCAGAAAATCAGTGCTTCCAATCAGGAGGGCAAGTCAGAGAGCTCAGCTAGATTTTCACAACCATTACCACTATTAAAAAAATCAAATTATTCTTATATGCAGCTAGTTGTACCTTTCTACAGATCAAAGATGCATTTTTGTTAGATTGGAGACATGGTTGATCAGCGGAGTTACATAGTTTTAAATTGTCAACAAGGGTATTTTTCATGTTTGGCGTCTTTCATTATTTGCCTTAAGTCATATTAATAGACTTCCAGATTATTATGACTTACTAGACATACATGTTTCCTCCAGTCCTTCCCAGGACCCTCTTCCTATCTGAATAAATGCAGAAGAGTAAAAAAAGAAATGACCTCCTAATGTGAAGAGATCTTGTGAGGTGAGTCAGAAATAAACAAGTTATTTCAACAGATTTCAGAAAGACAGAAAACAGAAGAGCATTTTGAATGGATGAAATGGGAAAGCTGCAGCTAGGACAATGACAATAGAAATGCAGAGAAATCTGAAGCCAGTTTTCTGTCAATGGCATTACCGGGAAAACCTGGGCCCAGAGTTAGCACCTTATGGAGAGGGTTGGTCTGAGATTCAGGGATGAAAACAAGAATAAATTAAAAACCTTCATATGGCCAAATGCACGTATGGTTTTATAGGTAGCCAACATCTACCTCCAGGTAGAAAACACATAGGTGTTTTCTAAAGATATGGCCTAAAATGTCTGTTGAAAACTAAGTCTTTGGGGCACTGAAACTCTTCTCATTCCTGAACTAAAGACATTATGAAAAGAGTCAGTTCCTTACCTGAGAGAGTCTTCTTTGCTCTCCCAAATAGTATTCCCAGATGAAATTCTTCCTCAGAGGTAAGACTAACAGAAACACAACCCTGTGGACCTATGACACAGGTAACCCATACTAGCTACCAATTCCTTCAATCTTACCCCTAAGGTATCCCTAGGAAGATAGATAGTAGTAACACTAAAGAGAGAGACTGAGGTAAACAAACAGAAAAATGAATACAGGAGGAACGAAATTATCCAAGGGACAGCAAGGAATTTACTATACACTGATGCATTGCTACTCAAATGTGGAGACAACCTAAATGTCCATCAACGAATGAATGTATATATAAAAAAAAAATGTGGTGTACACACACACACACACACACACACTGGAGTATTAGTCATAAAAAAAGAATGACATCTTGACATTTGCAGTTATATAGATGGATCTTGAAACTGTTATGCTAAGTGAAATACAGACAAATACAATTATCATGTGATCTCACTTATATGTGGAATCTTAAAAAAAAGACAAAAAAAGTTCACGGATACAGGGAACAGATATGTGGTTGTCAAAGGGGAGGGGAGTGGAGGGTTGGCAAAATGGGTGAAGGGAATCAAAAAGGACAAACTTCAGGTTATAAAATAAATAACTCATGGGGATGTAATGAACAGCATGGTGACTGTAGTTAATAATACTGTATTGCATATTTGAAAGTTGTTAAGAGAACTGATCTTGAAAGCTCTCATTACAAGGAAAAAAATGTTCTGTATGTATAATGATGGATACTAACTAGACTAATTGTGGAGCTTGTTTTGCAACCTATGCAAAAATCAAATCATTATAGTATATACCTGAAACTAATATAATGTTGCATGTCAATTATATCTCAATTAAAAAGAACCAACTGATAAAAAGCAAACAAAAGATATTTCCAAAGAGAAACAAAAAGGCAGAGATAAAAATTACAGAAAATAAGTAAGAAAGAAACCAGCAACCCAGGAGGTCCAACATCCATTAATAAGTGTTTATTTAAAAAAAGAGAGAGAGAGAGAGAGAATAGTAAAAGTAGAGTAGATAGAGGGAAATTATCAAAGATAAAATAGAAGAGAATTTTCCAAAGGTGGCAAAAGATAAGTTTTCTGATTAAAAGTGTACCTGGCTGTCCAGTGAAATGGATTTTAGAAATCCAATCCACATGTGAACACATAACTTTGAAATTTTAGGAAACAAATAGAAGATTGTAAAATCTTCCGGAGGGAAAAAGAGAATATGAAGTATCTAAGTGGATTCTAGAATACTACAATGTTCTCAGTTTTCTATAAAAAATATATACCTATACATGCATATTCAAGATACAGTTCTACAACCAATTAAACTTTTATTATAGGAGGACAATATAAAGATACTGTTATACATGAAAGAATTTGGAAATTTTACCTTGCCTACAGACTCTCGAAAGGATGTTACTTAAAGATATAGTGCAGAAAAGCAAGGGTATCTTCAAAGAATGAGGAAGAGATGGTATCAATCCAGGAATATGTAGTTTAACTCAACTGAGCAGAGAAGGCAGGATGACAACAGTACTCAGTTCCACCAACAACCAGTTAAGACTGGAGACAGAGGCTAGAAGGTTCTGAGAAGAGCTCTCGTGGAAAAAGGGAGACTCAGTGAAAGAAATGGTTTTATTCAGAACCTGAAAAAAACTGTGGCTACCAAAAAAAAAAGTAATATTTTTTAAAAAAGGAAATAAACTTTAGGAAGAAAATATTTTCAAGAAAATCATGATCATCATATGACACAACTAAAGATATGATCACTTAAATCCATAATTGTAGCATAAGAAAATAGATCCATCTCTGGATGGATGTTAAGAACATTTTCTATCAAGTCATCCAGAGGTCAGAACAGTTGAGTAAGAGAGGAAAAATTTTATTTCTAGAATACTAAATGGCTCAGCAGTGAAAAATCTTTACGTAGTCATAATAATGTAATGCTTTTTAGTTTGTCAAATTTGTAGAGTCAATCTATGGCTGGCATTTGGAAGACAGCTTTGTTAGCAGAACAGTGTTCATGTTAACATTAACAAGGTAAAAATGGAAGAGCAATAGAAAGAGAGTAGGATTTGGAAGGTAAGAGAAAAAATAGAGAAAGAAGAGCTAATGTCTACCTGATTAAGTGGGGAGCAAAGTCATATTTCTGAAAGTGATACATCAGACCTCACACCAAAGCAGTACAAATTCATGTTTGGAAATAACTCCTTCTATCCAAACCATATAGTAATTCTTGACAATGTGAGTCCAGGATCTGCTGTCAACACCCCCGCCCCATGAGAAGTCTAGTCTTCCTGGATCTCAGCAGTGGTGAGAGTGATCCAAGCACCAAGTTGCCACAATCACTTCTTTCCTGAATAGGCAGAATAATGAATCCCCCCAAAGATGTCCATATTTTAATCACCAGAATCTATGAATATTTAGCCTTATATAACAAAGCATAAATGGCAAATGTGATTAAGTTAAGAATATTGAGATAGGATGATTATCCCGGATTAGCTCATGGTCCTAAGTACACACAAGAGAGATTCCCCTATAAGAGGTAAGCAGGGTGGTTATAGTCCGAAGGAAAATTTTAAAGATGTTACACCATTGGCCTTTGAAGAAGGATATAAGGGCCAAGGAATTCAAGTGGCCTTCAGAGGTTGGAAAAGTCAAGGAAATAAATTCTCCATTAGAGCCTCCCAATAGAACCCAGACCTGCTGACACTTTGGTTTTAGGGAAGACCCATTTTAGACTTTTGACTGCAACAATTATGACATGATAAACTTTTGTTGTTTTATTGACACTTAGTTTGTGGTCATTTGTTGCAATATTAACAGCTCATCAAGAAAATGGATTTCTACCATTTCTCTGTTCAAGGTTACTTGGACATGCTTGAGATCAGGGACAGGAATAGGGCATCCCCAAAGTGGTGAGTAAGCTGACTAGAGCTATAACAAATCACTGACTGAGACTAAGGCCTGTATAAATTGAAATGGATTTCTAAGAAAAAGGAGACAGAGATTCAGGTTTGCATCTGAGGCCTGGGGCCAGCCTTTCCCACTAGCTCAAGTATCTGGTTTTTCAAAAACCTTTGTAATTACTCTGCAGGATGGGAGGAATATACTTCCAACACAGATCATACCGGACTGAAAACCCCAGACAAGAAGCAATATGTAGTCAACTGCAAAACTTCAGAAAAAAATAACTGGGGTTGATGAGGGAGCAGAAGGCTAGCTGAGGACAAAACACAAGCTGACGCCCTGCAACTCCCACCGCCCCCCCTCCTGGATGGGATATGTGTGACATTTCTCCAACTGTTTTAATGTTAATGCCTTGCTAGTGGGAAAAACAACCCTAACTTGACAATGGCAAGGCCTCCAGTATCTTGTAGGTCCTCTTTACTATATGAAAGGTTTTTTGAAAACCTCCCTTTTTGGGATGCCTGGGTGGCTCACTTGGTTAGACACGTCTGCCTTTGGCTCAGGTCATCGTCCCAGGGTCCTGGGATTGAGTCACACACTGGGCTCCTTGCTCAGCGCGAAGCCTGCTTCTCCCTCTCCCTCTGCCTGCCGCTCCCCCTGCTGTGCCCTCTCTATTTCTCTCTGACAAATAAATAAATAAAATCTTTAAAAAACAAACAAAGAAACAAACAAACAAACAAAAACCTCCCTTTTCCTTACCTCCCCCAGCTCCCAAGTATATAGTCAGCCACCTCCCATAACCCGGGTGGAGCAGCTCTTTCTGTCCATTGATCATGTCTCTCCGCTTTAATAAAACCACCATTTTGCACCAAAGACATCTCAAGCATTCTTTCTTGGCTCTCTGCTCCAGACCCCACCCCACCAAACTTCACCTGCATTCAAAACTACACTCTCACTCCTGAGAGCTTTTTCTGTATTCTTGCTTAACAAAACTCTATCACTTTACTTGCTCTCCTTTGTCCTCAAGATTCATTCTTCAACTCCATGAGACAAGAACCTTGCTCTCCTGCTTCAGGGGAAGAGAGAGAGAAAGAGAGAGAGAACTATTAAATAAACCTAAACTTAATTCATTACTTTAAAAAGAATTATATTCTTAAAAAGGAAGGTGGTTAAAATTTAAGAATATAGGGACGCCTGGTTGGCTCAGTGGGTTAAGCGTCTGCCTTCTGCTCAGGTCGTGATTTCTGGGTCCTGGGATGGAGCCCTGAATTGGGCTTCCTGCTCAGCAGGGAGTCTACTTCTCTCTCTCTCTCTCTCTCTCTCTCTCTCTCTTCTTCTGCCCCTCCCCACCACTCCTTCCCTCTCTCTCTCTCAAAAAAAATTTAAAACAATAAAATAAAATTTAAGAATATAATAGGAAGGGGGCACTTGACTGACTCAGTCAGTAGAGCTCACCACTCTTGTTCTTCAGGTTGTGAGTTTGAACCTCACGTTCGGTGTAGAGATTACTTACAAATAAAATCTTGAAAAAAAAAGAATATAATGGGAAGGAAGTAGGTGGTATTCAAATGCACTTATTTTTTTATTGAAGCAAGAAGTAAAAAATGACTATCTTGGAATTTTTCAGAAAAATACACAGGTATTTCTGAAAGCGTATGGAACAAGAAATACAGATTGAAATATTTTGGTTAAATTTAGATATTTAACCAATATAAGATTCAAAATTTAAATACACATACTGAGAAAAGAGAAAAAGGAGGAAGTTAGTGCATGTGAATTGAGTAGATAATCCAAACAGATAATGGATTCATTGAATTCAAACGGGTGCCTGTATGGAAGGTGGGATTTTAGTTTGAAAGGGGTGGGATGGAAGGCTTTTTTACTTTAAATTCTTCCCTATTATTTTATTTGTTAGACTTTTTTAAATAAAAAATAGAAATAAGAATTCAAGTTAATGTGAAGTGCTTATGATAAATAGTGGTGCATTTGCTAAAATATAGCAACACTTAACTGTCGATATCAAAAGCATTTGTTTATTATAAAACTATTGTGCTATTAAATTGGGTAGCACTTGATTTTATAGAATATAGTTTGATTTTGTAACAGTTGTTTCTATTTAGTTTGAAACTCTCTTTCCTGAAAATAGCGAGGTTTTCCTACAACTGAATGTGGTTAAAATTTCTTTGGTCTAATTAAATCATCCTGTTAAAGTTAGGAGAAGGAAAAAGAGAACAAAGTAAAACCACCCAGGTTTAGGATGAAGGTAAGTACCTAAAGATACTGTTGTTCTCTAACTGGATTTTAAGACAAAGTTAAATGACTCAATTCCATCTTACTAAAAAGTTTCAAGAAATATTAAAACAAATTTCCTAAATTTAGATTTTCTTTAAGGATTGGTCATAAAAACTATTGGAAATTCTCCATGTTTTCAGAGAGAATAATTAAAACTATTTTATATATTTTAGTTAGCTTTTTTCTCATGTTTATTTTTTAATGTTAAAATAATGCTTCTTTAAAAATTTAGATATTTTAGAAAATTAAAAGGAAGAGACTCAGTTTTATCATATAATTTCAATTTTTGTGAGTTTTACTGTGTGTATACTTTTCTTCTTCTCCACCTCTCCCTTCTTCTTTTTAAAATGACCATGCATGCGATTTTGTTTGCTTACTTTTAAAATTTATTTTTACATACTTGTAACCAAACTCTGTATAAAATTTTATCCTTTTAAATTAAGCATTTCAGTAAGTGGTTCATTTTCATTAAGCCCTCTGGAAAACTGCAGACTTTATTTTTATTTTATTTTATTTTTATTTTTATTTTTAATATTTTCTTTATTTGACAGAGAGAGACACAGCGAGAGAGGGAACACAAGCAGGGGGAGTGGGAGAGGGAGAAGCAGGCTTCCCGCGGAGCAGGGAGCCCGATGTGGGACTCGATCCCAGGACTCTGGGATCATGACCTGAGCTGAAGGCAGACGCTTAACGACTGAGCCACCCAGGCGCCCCTGCACACTTTATTTTTAATGCAAAACTATTGCATTTATTTGTTCAGTGAATATTTCTTGACGCATGCCAGGTACTGATTGTTCTAGGTGCTAGAGAGAGAAAAAAAATGATCTTCCCGCATGGAGCTCACACTCTAAAGGGGAGAAGCTCACACTAAAGATAATAGTAATTTATATGCTATATTAGAAAGTGGTAGGTACTAAGGAAGATGTATATCCGAATAAGAGAAATGAGGAGTACTGGGGCAAGATTCCAAAACAGGCAGAGAAGAAGGGCTGCACTGAGAGATGACACGAGAGCAAAGGTCTGAAATTGGCCGGAGAGCGATGAATCTATGTTGATATCAAAGGGAACAGTGCTCCAGCCAAAGTGACTAGCCGGTGCAAAGGCCTTGAGGTGGGAACATTCCTGGCATACACAACAAAAAACAGGCTAGAAAAGGGCAATAAAGATGAAGGGCCCTAGAAAAGCTTAGAGATGTACTTGGGGGGGGGGCGGTCGTGTTGGGTCCAAAGCACTAAGTTCTTTGACTTACTCTAAGAGAAATGGAGAGCCAGATTCATGGAAATTAGTTTCAGAGGAAATTTGAGCAAAACATTTAATATTTAAAAACTAAACTGGAGAAAATACTATATGCTGTATTGTAAAGAAAACTTTCAGGTCACATCAGAAAGGACTGAATGACCTTTCAATCTTTTACTTCTAAAATTGGACTCTGTATAGTAACATTCTATTCAAAAATGCTCTTGGAGGAAAAATGTAATATGATGTGTCACTGAGTTATGACTCAGCAGGGCATTTATTCTGCCCTTGATTGAATCTTGAGACACTTGATGCCAGGACATTCTGACTATGCTCTCTGCTGTGGAATTCTCTGTTCAGCTTGTCTTTTCATTTAAAATTAATTGAAAAAGCATCTTTTTGCTGCAGTTTTCAACCACCTGAAAATACAGAAATGTATTGTTGAGGATTCTGAAAAGTGCTCTTGGACTTCTTTTGTCTTCCTATGTATTTTGTTGGTGGGTAAACAGAGCAGTACGATCAACTGGACTTTGGCTTTATCATGAGAGTGGGAGTCCTACAATTTCTAAGTTATTGTGCCTTCGGTTGCGTTAATGATATTTGGGATACACAAAAATATACATAAAGAATCTACAGGAATATGTTGACAGTGGTAAAAAGTATACCCATGTTCTATCTTTTCTAATTGATATGACATTCACTCATAATATTGAATACCTACCCTGTGTCTGGGGCTGTTTTAGGCACTGGTAGACACAAAAATGAACGCCTATATTCTTCCCGCCTTCACTGAGTTTAAATTAACAAGTCAGTGCAGTGTGGTAAGTGCTATGATGATACAAGTACAAGAGGCAACAAAAGCATCTAAACGGAGTATGTCATCTGATTTTGGATGTGCATGAAACATGCGGGACATGTTTCACATGCTGAAAGCACACATACATGCACACAAAAACACAAGTTAGGTGTTTTCCATTTTAAACATCCAAGATGGCATACCCACGGGGCTATTTTTTTCTACTAAGCAGGTTCTTGTTAACTAGAGAAATAGAGCTGGTTCTTACTCTAAAGAGATAATCAGAGGATGTCCTTGATAAAGTAAAGTGAACAGATATTTATCATTTCCACAGATTTTGCCAACTTTTGGATGACCTATTTCTTCACCTCCTTAAAAACTCCCTACGCCTAGCAGAGTTTTAACCTGGGATATCATTGTAGCAGCTAGTACCAGATTTCCAGATACTTGAAGTCAAGCATATAGGTGATTTGAGTAAGGGACAGGCAGGGCTAGGTAGGGAGAGATTGGTAAGAGATCAGGCTCACAGAAATCCCCAAAATGCTGAGGTGCAAGGAAACGAGAGATACAGGAACAAACCAGACCACCCTGCCCTAGGTGTCCGAGGGGGGTGTCTTTTTTATGACAGTCACCTGTGACCAACAAAGAATAACCAGACCCTAAAAAGAAGTAAGCCACTAAAGATGTTATCACTAGGCCTTAAACAATGGTGCGACCATTAGAGAAGTCAACAAGATTTAAGTTCCCTGGTTAGCCTTCAATAAAAGACTCACCCTGAGAGCCCACCTTGGCGACCCTGTTGGGGCCCCTCTCACTCCTGAGAGCTTTTTCTGCATCCTTGCTTAATAAAACTCTTTACTCACTCTCCTTTGTCTGTGACATTCCTTCTTGGACTCCATGAGACAAGAAGCTAGCTCTCCCACTTCAATTTCCCCATCCTGGTTACTAGCAACTGGTGCAGCAATTGTATTACATGTAGATGCCCAATGAGTGACAGCCAAGAGTCATTTTGAATGGAAACGTTCAAGTTCTTCAGAAAAAATAAAACTGACTGCCTCAAAGAAACAGTTTGGACAAGCTGGGACTGGGATTGTCAATACAAATGTTGCATCAGCAGCAGAGGACAAGCTTCTGATTTCCTTTTCTTTGGATGCCCTCTGGAAATTAGATGTCAGTCCCACTGTACTGTCCAATGGTGAAAGAGTGTACAGAGTGACTTGTAGTTGTCTACTTGGCCTACAGCTGCCACATTATGTTTTCTTAATGTAGAGTGTTCCCGTTTTAACAATCACTTTACTCCCCCCCCGCCCACCCCCATGTAAAGCCAACAACTTTCCCTTGTGCTTTGTTGCCAAGTAGTTGGGATTTTGTTTTAGCAAACTTAACAAAGTAGAAACATTAACTCCCATGCCCCGGAGGAGAGAGAATTGGTCAAATATCAAGATGAAGACCCAACTCTTGCCATACTGGAAGGCTTATGCTTTTGAATAGAAACCCCTGTATGTGCTACAAACAAATGGAAGAAGTGAGGTCTAAGTGGAGCCCTGAAGGACAGGAGGAGTTAGTCCAGGAAGAGGGGCTGGAAGTGAGTTTTAGGCAGGGAGAACAGCTTGTGTGACCTGGAACCTAGAGTGAATACAAAACCTATAAAGAAGTGAAGTTTCACAAATTCAGTATGAATTGAGTAGTGAAAGTGAGAGAACAATGTGTAGCCCCACACTGAAAAGGGCTGCATGACCGCTTGTAGAATTAATGGCTGTTAAATGTGTAAGTTTGTCCTGGAGCGTTGCAACTCATCTGAATTGTGATTATGGGAAATTTGTGATTTTTAAGTGAGATATGGCAGAACTCGTTATATCATTTTCTTGGAGAAGAAAATGAGATCCAAATTTTAATTCTTGGGCAGAATTTTATTTATTTTATTTTTTTGTTTTACAGATTTTATTTATTTACTTGAGAGAGAGAGAGAGCACACGCACAGAGGGAGAGGGAGAAGCAGGCTCCCTGCTGAGCAAGGAGCCCAACGCGGGACTTAATCACAGGACCCCGGAATCATGACCTGAGCCAAAGGCAGACGCTTAACCTACTGAGCCTCCCAGGCACCCCTCTTGGGCAGAATTTTAAGCCCTAGGATCTTTTCATGGACTATCAATGTAAATAAAGGGATAAATCTGACTATAGAACCCTCCAAATATATTTTATATGGGTGAATCTATGTATCAAATGTTAAAGATATGATACTACAAGAAAACGTTTGTGTTCAAAGACATATTGTATAAATTAAGAAGTTCTTAACCTCAGAGTAAACAAAATCTATCTGTAAAATATTTTTTTCTAATATTTAGATGATGTATTATTCTTGACTTTATTTTTCTCGTATGTTACATTTTCTGGAATCAGATTAATTTAGCCTTCTTGTATTTTGAAATCACATACTAGGTCACCTCAAACTGATCCTTTTTTACTGAGAATATCATCTTAACATTTTCAGTGGAATGCACATTCCAAAGAGTTGGTATCATTTCTGTTTCTCTATCTTGTGCCCCTTGCTTGCCAGCAATATGTAAGTGCATGATATTCACTTGGAGTGAAGAACTGTGCATTTGACATTAGGCTGGAGGGGTGGTGTCTTTATAATTATAATAGGTTTCTGACACATGGCTTTAGTTATTCTACATAGTGCTGTATGCTGGAAAGCAATGTAGGCTCTAGGGACTCAGATCTCAGCTTGAAACCTAGCTCTTTATTTAAGATTAACAATTTAGGCATATTAATTGCCCTCTCTAAATCTCAGTTTTCTAATATGCAACAGGAGTAAGGCCATCACTACAGGGTTATTTTGAATATTAAAAAATTAATGAATATACATAAAGTGCTTGCAACATGGTTAACACTTAGTAAAGGACAGTTGTTATGACAATAATAATAATTAGCACAGTATTTACCAAACCAATAGCATTTTCTAGAGATTGAGCAAAGAAGTTAGAAGTCTTAGGAAAATATTATCTTTTAAAGAGATACGTGATACTTTCTTATGAATAATTTAGATGAAATTAAGAGTGAAATTTCATATATCATAAAATCAAAACTGAAATGCTTCCGATTATACATAAGTAGTTGTTGGGCATATAATGGATAGAAGTATAATTTGAATGATTTTAACATTTCTATAAAATCTAAAATGTAGTTTTATTGCTTCTTCATTTCTGGCAGTTTCTCCATGCTGCATTGTGTATTAAGCTCAGAAATGTCCTATAACTACACTTCCACTTTAATTGATTAAAGATTATAAATGACTTATAAATCAGCTAGGATAATAAAAATGAGTACATCCTATTCTTGATATGATGATGCTTATTAATTTTTAATTACTTGCAATGCTATTATAGTATATATAAGATAAAGTAGTAACTACATAATATCATCTAAATCGTTGAACTAACCCCAGTAGGGTTGCTGTGTCCTCCATCATGAACTAGAAAGATACTTGAATTCAGAATTGGAGTCAAGACATTGCTTTCTTAGAATAAGAGTTATTTTGTAGTATCGATAAACATGCTATGTCAAGAACTACGAAGAATAACCCCAAGTTTAAGAGGACGGCTTTTTCTTTAGATGAAATAAAATTTATATGGCTTTGACAATCAGGGGAATAGTTAAAAGCAAAGATATTAATTTGCAATGGACAAATAAGAAGAAATACCAATAAGGCAGAAAACCTCAAATAAAATATAGGAAATACCAAAAAGTCTTCCAGATAAGGAAGTAAAATTTATAAATCACAAAGTATATTCTTCTGCTTATCTTTTAAAAATGCTTTTTTAATGGAAATTTTCATATAGACAAAATAATGTAATAAGCCCCAGTGTACTCATCACACAGCTTTAGTAATTATCAACTCCTATCCAATGTTGTTTTATACCCCAGCAACTTCCCCCTCTCTTTGCTAGATTATTTTGAAGCAAATCCCAGACAGCATAGAATTTCACATGTAAAAACGCAATATAGGGGTGCCTGGGTCGTTCACTCAGTTGAGCATCTGACTCTTGATCTCAGGTCTTGATCTCAGGGTTGTGAGTTCAAGCCCCACAATGAGCATGGAGCCTGTGCCCCCCCCTTTTTTTTTAAGATTTCATTTATTTATTTGAGAGAAAGAGAGCGCATGAGAGAGAGTACAAGCAGGAGGGAAGAGCAGAGGGAGAAGGAGAAGCAGACTCCCTGCAAAGTAGGAAGCCCAATGTGGGGCTTGATCCCAGGACCCTGGGATCATGACCTGAGCCTAGGGCTGATGCTTAACTGGTTGAGCCACTCAAGCATCTGGCCTGGAGCTTACCTAAAAAAAAAAATAAAATAAAATTCAGTATAAAAGGACAGTTTTTCCTTCTTTAAAGATGTGCTCACAATACCATATTTTATTTAATAATTACTAGCAATGTATTAATAGCATCATATAGCCCATCGATGTTTAAATTTTCCTACCTGTCTCATACATGTGTGGGGGGGTGTATCTATCTATCTTATGTATTGACCTTTTTATTGCAATTGGTTGATATGTTTCTTTGTCCTCTGATATTTAAACCTAGAGCCTTGATCAGATTTAGGTTCATTTTTAAACAAAATATTTATTTTTTTCCAGTTTTATTAAAAAATAATTAGTATGCATCACTTTATAAGTTTAAGGAATACAGCATGATGGTTTGACTTACATCTGTTGTGAAAAGATGACCACTATAGGTTCAGGTAATATCCATCTTCTCATGTAGATATAATAGAAAGAAAAAAGAAAAAAATTATCCTTTTGATGACAACTCTCTTAACTTTCCTTTATATCATACAGCAGTGTTAGCTACAGTCATCATGTTGTACATTACATCCTTGGTACTTTTTCATCTTATAACTGGAAGTTTGTACCTTTTGACCACTCTCTTCCAATTTCCCCTCCCTCTGCCCTCTGCTTCTGGTAATCACAAATCTGATCACTTTTTCCATGAGTTTATTTTTGTTTTTGTTTTGTTCTGTTTGTTTGTTTTTAGATTTCACATATAAGTGAGATCACACAATATTTGACATTTCACTTAGCATAATGCCTTCAGGGTCCATCCATGTTGTTACAAATGGTAGGGTTTTCTCATTTTTATGGCTGAATAATATTCCATTGGATATATATATCACAACTTCTTTATCCATTCATTCATCAATGGACACTTAGGTTATTTTCATATCTTTGCTATTGTAAATAATGCTATGAACATGGATGTGCAGATTTTTTTTCAAATTAGCTTTTTGTTTCCTTTGGATATGGTCCCCAAAGTGGAATTGCTGGATCATATGATAGTTCTACTTTGAATTTTTTGAGCATCCTCCATCCTGTTTTCCATATGGCTGTACCGATTAACAATCCCACTGTCACAAGTGTTCCCTTTTCTTCACACCCACACCAGCACTTGTTATCTATTGTCCTTTTGGTGATGGTCATTCTAACAGTCATGAGATGATTAGAGCAGTTTTAATTTGTATTTCCCTAATGACAACTGATGTGGAGCATTTTTTCATACACCTGTTGGCTTTTCATACATTTTCTGTGGAGAAATGTCTATTCAGTCCTTCGCCCATTTTTAAAAATTGGGTTATTTTTTGTTTTTGCTAGTGAGTTACATGAGTTTTTTATATATTGTGGATATCAACCCCTCATCAGATATATGGTGTGCAAATTTCTTTCCCATTCCATAGGCTGGCTGTCTTTTTACTTTGTTGATGGTGCCTTTTGCTGTGCACAAGTTTTTTTAAAGTAGCCCCACTGTTTGTTTTTAATTTTGTTGCTTGTGCTTTAAGTGTCACATCCAAAAAAAATCACTACCAAAACCCTTGTAAGGAGCCTTATTCCTATGTTTTCTGCCAGGAGTTTTATAGTTCCCGATCTTACATTTAAGTCTAATAAATTTTGAGTTAAATTTTGTGAGCAATGAAAGATACGGGTCCAGTTTCAGTCTTTTACATGTGAATATCCAGTTTTTCCAACACCATTTATTGAAAAGACTGTCTTTTCTCCACTGAGTATTTTTGGCTTCCTTGTCAAATATTAGTTGATCATATACCTTCGGGCTTATTTGTGGGCTTTTGATTCTCTTCCATTAGTCAGTTTGACTGCTTTTATGCCAGTGGTATATTCTTGATCACTGTAGTTTCATAGTATAGTTCAAAATCAGAGAATGTAATGCTTCCTGCTTTGTTCTTCTTTCTTAAGATTTATTTGGTTATTTGGGGTCTTTTGTGGTTCCATATAAATATTAGAAGTGTTTTTTTTTTTCTACTTCTGTAAAAAAAGTGTCACTGGAATCTTGATAGGGATTACATTTATTCTACAGTTGGCTTTAGTAGTATTGACATTTTAACAATATGAATTCTTCCAATCAATGACACAGGATACCTTTCCATTTATTTGTGTTTTCTATTTCTTTCATTAATGTCTTATAGTTTTCAGAGTAAAGACCTTTCTCCTCCTTAGTTAAATTTATGCCTAAGTATTTTATTGGTTTTGATACTATTGTAAATGAGATCAATTTCTTTATTTCTCTCTCAGTAAAATCATTGCTGTGTATGAAAATGCTATCAATTTTCATATGTTAATTTTCTATCCTGTGACTTTACTGGATTCATTGATTAGAACCTAAGAGTTTTTTGGTTGAGTCTTTAGGATTTTCTATATATAAAATCATGCCATCTGCAAATGGAGACAACTTTACTTTCTTTCTTTCCAATTCTTAGGGTTTTTATTTTTGACCTCAAGTAGGATTGTGTAAGAGAGTGTTTGTGGTCTTTTGGTTCTCCTAACATCTTTGAGAAAAATATCTTCACCTGGCTGCTTAGTCAGTAGAACATGCAACTTGGAGTCATGAGTGTAAGCCCTATATCGGGTGTAGAGCTTATAAATAAATAATTAATTAAAAAAATTAAAACAACATCTATATCTTTTTTTTTTACATCTGTATCTTTAAAAAATGTCTTCTTCCATGGGCATAGGCAAATCATCACTAGGAGATATTAATACAATGATTCCTTGGAATATGTCCTTTTCTATACTGGGATATACTAGGTAGTGCAGTTCTATATAGACATCAGTCTTAATTTAGAAATATAGTAGGAACAAGGATGCATATGGAGATAATCTTGTAATCTTTCTTAACCGGAAAATTTGGCTTTCTAGAATCATAATTTGCTCTGTGCTACATTTTTTTTAAATGTGGAAATATGGGAAATAAGGCCACTTTGAACAACTTAGATAGAAACAATGGAAAAACTATATGATTTAGAGTAGTAACAAGGGAAACATAAAATTTGGTGGCCCCAATGATCCTAACTACTGCTCCAACTAACTTTTATTTCTCATAGTAAATACAACACTTCGGTAAGATTTTGCATATGAAAATCATAATTCTTAAAAGTGAAATAAAATATGCCATTGTCAAGGCGGAAAAATAAAATGGCTATTTAACAGCACTACACATGCCAATAAATCACAGGGAGATAAACACGGTTTGTCACATTCAGAGAATATTGTATACCATAGGAATAATCAGAACATATTGTTAGCTCCAATTTTCCATCATTTATTTTTCAGTGCCAAACAAAAGTAAACCTCACCACACAGTTTATTCATGGGTAGAAAGAGAATTAGCCTTTTAATGGGAGCTACTGTTTTAAAGAGTGGCTCTTAGAAGTACAAGATGGAAGGAAACGCTGTTCAATTAGTACACAATTGTTCATTGTGCTTACTAATGCTATATAGAAAAGCCTCTTTAAAAAGTTTTCATTACTACGTATTTTGCATAATGCCCATATTAAAAATCAATGTACTATTTTGCCTCTGAAAATACTGCAGCTGATCTGTAAGTCAGTTTGAAAGAAAACTGAACTCAATAGACAAAGACTGATTCTTCATCCATCTGACATGTCATGCCAACAAATGGTTTTTTTGTGCACTCTGTCAGTGTCTTAATCAGTGTCAAGACAGCCCCCAGCACCGATTTAGCTCTGAAAGCTCTTCTCACACTTAATCCTTCAACTTGTATATGTTGTAGAGACATTCAGATGAGGCATGATAATACACATGATTTACATGGTTCTGTCAATTCTTGGATTTGTCACACATCAAAATCACGTAAGCTGCATTTCTCCCCTATTACCATCTGAACTACTTAAAGAGTAAGCTGCAAAAACACGTCTAATTGCTATGCAGAACTATTTATTGTAACTTCAAGTTAGAATTTTTGTAAAAAGAGGTTTATAAGCCTGTTAGTACAATTTTATAGTAATTAGGTTCTCATGCATAGATGTTTGTGTGTAGACTGTTTTCTTGCTTTTTGACTACTAAATATATGTAAGTTAACACATGAGTTATGTGTGTAAAGGCTGAATATGTGTTTGCTTTCTCCTATGGACCTTTTTGGAAACATGCAATTTTAAAGGTTTTTTGGTTAATACATGTATATGAACAAATAAATTTTTATTTAATACTCAACATGTTGCCTGTGTATTTCAGATTAAGACATACTGGCATGAAACAGAACAGTATACATTTATTAGGCAGTTCAAAGTACAGATTGACTGTGTGTCTCTACAACAATGGACTCCAAGAACTTCATAGCTGGATTAAAATGGGAGATAGATACACACACACACACACACACACACACACAAATTTCCTTTCTTTAGAGATAAAGACATCCCTGATCTAGGAAGAACAAAAGAATCTTTCTCTGTTCAGTGGAGAAAGGATGACAGGAACAAATGAAAGTTTAATTCTACAGTTCAGGATATAACTGAAGAATCCAGGCAAGCTGCAACTATACCTAAAATACTGTTACAACTAACAAAAGAATTCAATTATGGGGGCACCTGAGTGGTTCAGTTGGTTAAGCATCTAGCTACCTTTGGCTCAGGTCATGATCCCAAGGCCCTGGGAACAAGCCCAATATCAGGCTCCCTACTCAGCGGGGAGCCTGCTTCTCAGTCTGCCACTCCTCTCCCCGCCCCCTGCTGGTGTGCGCTCTCTTGAGGGCACTCTCTCTCTCGCTCTCTCGCTCTCTCCCTCTCTCTTAAATAAATAAATAAATAAAATCTTTAAAAAAAGAATTTGATTATGTAACAGGATATATAATAAATGTGTATAAATAAAAATTTTTTTGATATGAGGCTAAAATTAGGAACTTGTAATTTAACTGTTTACATTTGAATAGTTTCTTACTAGCTGTGACATCATGGGTAAGTCATTTAACCTTTCTAAGCCTCGGTTTCCTCTTTCCTAAAGATGGAGCTAACACTAGTAATTGCCTCACACGTGTGAAGATTACAGTAGAGATTTCATGAAAGCTGGTTAAAATGGTAGCCAGTAAGTAGAATGTGTACAATAAATATTAGCTATTGTTACATTATACAAGTAATAAGTCATTAGAAAATATAGTGAATATTATCTCATTCACAGAAAAAAAATTATAAAATATTGGGAAATAACCTCAACATGAAATGTATGGGACACAGAAAAAATTTACAAGATTGTATTTAGACAAATAAACAGAAATGCTTAGCATATGTAAACATGTAATTTTCCCCCAAATTAACCTAAAGACATGTCACAATTCAAGTTAAAATAAAGGAATATTTGGGGGAATCTGACAGAGTACATCTAACATCTATATGAGAAAGGATATATATATATTTATATGAAAAAACATGCGAGAAAAATAGTCATTAATTTAAGGGAAAAAAGGAGTAAATGAACGGACCCACTTATCATGTAATTAGCATAGTGTCAT
This sequence comes from Callorhinus ursinus, assembly GCF_003265705.2. Classification (NCBI taxonomy): domain Eukaryota; kingdom Metazoa; phylum Chordata; class Mammalia; order Carnivora; family Otariidae; genus Callorhinus; species Callorhinus ursinus. Next base: position 71,833,816 of record NW_027397064.1, on the reverse strand, counting down.
AATAAAGGAGAACTTAAAAAATCAAAAGAGCAGCATAGATAGTCCTGTTTTATTAACTAGATTGAACTATATGAAATTACTGATATTTAATTGTTTTTTATCTAGATCTACAAAGTTAGTAATTTTATATGGTTTAATCTATTATTTGTTATGCATAAGGTAGCATTTAAATGAGTGGAAAAAGTAAAATAGTAAATGATGCCTTAAAAATTAATTAGCTAAAAAACATCGTTACAGCCTTATCTTAGATTTATTTTGATGAGTTAGAATTAAGTAATAAATAAACACATAGGTGCTGATTTATAATAACCAAACTTTTACTTTCTGTAAGCAACTCATATCCCTGACAGGAATGGTTAAATGATGGTATACCCATATGGTGGAAAACTATATTATCAATAATAATAGTGTTTTGGTGAGAAATTAAAAATATGAAAAAAAACACTCCTTATATATAATACTGGCAACAGAATAAAGCAGAATGTATTATTTTATAAATGATCCAAATCAAGCAAATATTTGAAGAAACTTATTTAGGCCAATAAATTTATATAGTAAAATCTATCTTTATGATAACTATATTAAAACCAAATAGTTATATATACATATTATTAGAATGTCAACAATGTTATAATAGGATTGCTTAAAATCCTTAACTTTTTTCTATGTTTGTTTTATGTTTTTTCAGTAAAAAACATAGGTAGAATTTAAGCCACTTTCCCTTTGGCCTCCTTCCTTACCCTGAGGAAATCCGATCTTGAATTTAATGTTTATTTTCCCCATATAAGTTCTTATATTTTTAAAGTATTTCCTCTTAAATAGTATAAGTTTTTAAAATATTTTTCAACTTTTATATGATATTATCATAATGCATTTATCATTTCTATAGTTTTATTTATTTATGTGTGGATTTATATATCATGAAACTCACCTATCGTAATGTGTATAACTCATGATTTCTGAATTGTTGTGGAATTGTGCAATTATCCCCATAATCCAATTTTAGTGTACTTACTTCATTCCTTAAATTTCTTGAGCCCATTTACAGTCAGTCAATCCCACTCCCACCCCCAGTTCCAGAAAACCATTGATCTGCTTTCTATCTCTATAAATTTGCTTTTCTAGACCATTCATATATGCAAAAATCGCACAATATCTAATATTTTGTGTCTGGCTTCTTTCACTTAGTATTACTTTGAGGTCATCAATGCTGTAATATGACTCAGTATTTCATTTCCTTTTAGTATTGAATAGTATTCTATGTTGAAGTCCCTTACATTTTGTTTATCCATTCACCAGGTAATAGACATTTGGATTGCTTCCAATTTTTCAGTCTTATGAATAATGTTGCTCTGAATATTTGTGTATAATTATTTGTGTGGATTTATGTTTTCATTTCTCTTAGGATTCCTAGAATTGCTGGGACATATGGCAATTTATGTTTAACTTTTTAAGAAACTGCCAAAGTGGCTGTACCATTATGCATTCCCTTCAGGAACATGTGAGGGTTTTTGTTTTTCCACATCCTCACCAACACTTGTTATTGTCTGTTTATTTTATGATAGGCTGGCTAGTGGGTATGCAGTCCATACGTAATGATTTTTTAAAGATTTTATTTATTCATTTGAAAGAAAGAGAGAGACAAAGAGAGCACAAGCAGGGGGAGGGGCAGAGGGAGAAGAGACTCCCCGCTGAGCAGGGAGGCCGACCTGGGGCTTGATCCCAGGACCCTAAGATCATGACCTGAGCAGAAGGCAGACACTAAACCATCTGAGCCACCCAGGTGCCCCTTCGTAATGATTTTTATACACACTTCCTTAATGCCTAATAATGTTAAGCACCTTTTCATTGCTTCTCAGCTATTTTTCTATCTTTTTTAGTGAAATGTCTATACAAGTTTTACCCATTTTTTAATTTGATTGTTTATGTTCTTATTCTGAGTTGTAAGCGTTCTTTATATATTCTGGATATAAGATCTTTATGAAGTAGGTGATTTGCAAATATTTTCTTCCAGGCTTTTGGCTGTCTTTTCATTTTCTTAAAGAATCTTTTGAAATACAAAAGATTTTAATTTTAATGAAATTAAATTGATCATTTTCTTTTATTATAGTTTGTGCTTTTGGTGTCATGTCTAAGAACTCTGTCTAATCCAAGGTCATGAGGATTTTGTCCTATGTTTGTTTTTATTTTATGTTTTAACTCTTACATTTAGATCTATGATCCATTTTGAGTTAATTTTTGTGTATGGTGTGAGGGAGGGGGTCTAAGCTCATTTTTTTACATATGGATATCCAATTGTCCCACAATTGTCCCAGTACTATTTGTTGAAAAGATTATCCTTTCCCCAATTGATTTGCTTTGGCACCTTTCTGAAAACTCATTTCTAAACTATCAAATCCATTCCATTGATCTCTCAATTCTGATCCAATACCAAGACTTGATTATTGTAACTTTATAGCACATTTTTAAGTCAAGTAGTGTAAGTCCTTCAACTTTGTTCTTCTTTTTTTAAAAAGTATTTTGGATCCTGTACCAGTTAGGGTTCAACCAGATGAACAAAACCGGTAGGAGATAAATATCAAGAGATTTATTACAAAGAATTGGCTTATGTGATTGCAGGGGCTGCTCAGGCAGTTCCAAAATCTGTAGGTCACTCTACCAGGAGAGGCGAGCTTAAACTCAGGCACCAGTGGAAGCTGCTGTCTACAGCAAAGAAAAATTTGTTTAGAGAAACCACAGCTCTGCTTTTAGGATCTTTTGACTGATTGAATCAAGCCTGCACAGATTATCTAGGATAATCTCCTTTACTTAAGGTCAAGTGATTATGGGCTATAATCACATCTACAAAATACCTTCACAGAAACATCTAGATTAGTGTTTGATTGAATAACTGAGGGCTGTAACCCAGTCAAGTTGATACACCAAAAACCCATCAGAGCTGCTCTAGGTCTTTTGCACTTCCATATACATTTAAACTCAGTTTCTACAACCAAAAAAACAAAAACAAAAACACAAAAAACAAAACAAAAAAACAAAAGCAAAACCCCAAACAAAACAAAACAAAAAATTTGTTGAGACTACTTGGTGATTCAGAGAATCACCTTTACTGGAAATTGCAACTCTAGATAGTCTCTCCTGAGTATTGCCCATGTTAGCTATAAAAAGAAGACATAAAATCACAGCACAGTTGCAAATTAAGCTTATTTTCTGATATTTTGTTTTGGGTGAATCAATTTTTTGTGAATGTGCATAGTGCAATTTGTGTATTTTGATGTCTAATGAAGAATTTAGGCCCATAGTGTTATAGTACCAGAGAGTAAGGCATAGGAAGAGAATAAGCCAGAAATTGGACCCTAATGCTAGATATATAATGATACAATTTTAATATTTAAATGAAGTATAAATTTAAGAGTTGTAACAGGAGGTAGATTTCCAGTTGCAGATTCTGGGTTCCTGTACCCCTTTGGTTATGCACATCATATCCTGGGTTTTTCAAACTTGTACAGGTACCATTTTGAAAGTTGTGATTTAGAACAAAGGGATTCACAATTTCAAGAACTTAATCACTTTGTAAAAGTGAAGTGTTTGGTAGATACTAGACTGTTTTCTTGTTTTGTTTTATGTTTGCTAAATGGCAATATTTAGGTATACGATAAATAAAAGGAGGGAGATTAGAAATGAGGGGGGTTTGCTATACTATTTATTTTTTCTGCATCTTATTATATCTTTATTTCTGTGAGAAAGAATGTTCTCTAATGGCTTCAATTATCATAAATATATTTCTTAAGGCTCGTAATATTTGTCCAGACTCCAATTTCAAACTTTTAAATGGCTGTAGGACATCTCCATTTCTATCCTGAACTGTCCCTCGCACTCACCATGTTCTGAATGAATTCATTAGGAAGCACACTTTTCTAATATTGTCATTCGTGATAATGGTACCATAATTCTTGCCGTTTTATAGACTCAAAATCTAGTCGTCTTTGTCTCCTTCCTTTCTTCTACTGTTCTCTATCCTCATCTATTCTACTCATAACAATCTATCATATTTCATGGTGTGAAATGTTGAATTAGCTGATCTCGAAGGGCCATTTGAGTTCTAACATCTTATAATTTTTGTAATGAAATATTTTTTGACTAGCTCCTCTCAAGTTAACTGCTACTGCTGTAATCTTAGTTCTGGACCTTCCATGCCAATCCTGCATTAAGTCAGTTCTCTCCCATGTAGTTGTTCCAGCCTCAGCAACATCTCACACTCCACCTAAATTAATTCTGCATGCTATTGCCAGATTAGTGTTGATAAGACAATGCTTTGTGTATTATATTACTCTTCAGTTCAGGAACCAAGATCCCTAATTTCTAGCATAACATTTCCAGAAATGCATTCTTGGTTTGGTAATAGTTATCTCTCACGCATAAAGGCTCACACACACACACACACACACACACACACACACACACACACACACGAGTTCTACAGTTTAAATATTTAGAAAAGAAAAGACAGGTTAAGAAAATTTAAGCATTTCGGGGTGCCTGGGTGGCTCAGTTTGTTAAGCGTCTGCCTTCAGCTCAGGTCCTGATCTCAGGGTCCTGGGATCGAATCTCGTGTTGGGCTCCCTGCTCAATGGGGAGTCTGCTTCTCCCTCTTCTTCTCCCTCTGTGTGCTCACTCAGGCTCTCTCTCTCTCTCTCAAATAAATAAATAAAATCTTTAAAAAATTTAAGCATTTATTTTATGAAAAACTTCTTGGACTCTTTCATATGTTAGAGGGAAGTCACATAGAGATTCTTCATTTCACAAATAAGTTTCAACTTTTTCTTTTGTCATAAAGAATTTTGTGACACCAAGTGTTCCAGGTAAAGCACATGGGAAACTGTTCTAGAATATTAATTCTAACCTCCTCTGCCAGTGCTCCCTCTTGTTGAGTCCCTTTGTACACCTCCATCTTTTCTGTGCTTCAGTTAGGCAAGGATACTATTGACAGCCTCCAACAGATACCACTGATTGGCTCTCTTAAGATTTATTCCAACTTCCTTGTGCCTTTTGTTTTTTCCAATGGACTCTGTGTGTGTGTGTGTGTGCACATGTGTGCATTTCTTTACTTTTTGTCTTTCCACCAATTGTCAGCCTCCCTTGCAGCTAAGCAGTGATTTAGTGGTAAAATTCTAGCAGAAGACCCTAGGAAAAATTCAGAGTTTGAATGAAACACAAAACCTCAACGGGAGAAAGCTCCTATCCTGCCTATCTCCTACTTCCTTCCAGGAAGATGCCTAGAGTAGCTAGAGGAGCAGCAGAAATCTTGTGTTCATGAGAGAATAAGAATAAAAAAAAAACTATCTGCACAGTGTTGGCTCATTGCCTAACTCCATTTTCCTATGGTGCCACTGGAATTGTGGAATGTAGCAGCACTTGCCCTGACAGCACCAAGACTCTGAATCAACAGGAACAACCTCTTACTTTGAATCTGTTTTAAATGAGAAAAATTGGTCCTTTTCTTGTATAAGAGCCTGTAATATGGTTTATCCTTGTACCAATTTTAATCCTTATTAGATACCCCCATCACACTGTACCATTACATGCTTTTGTGCCTTTACATATATTATTGCCCATGCCCTAAATGAAAATGATCCTCCTAATCAACTTTCTAGGCTCTGGTCATGCAATGCCTACATCTAATATTATTTTTCTAAAAAGTAATGGTTTGATGTTTTATTATAAATTATTTTACCATATTTGGACAGATCTTGGGATGTAATAAGCATAATTCCGATGGTACCATATTATTTTACCTTTATGAAGATATCCACATTTTTAAATTCTTATTGTTCTGTTAGTCACCATACATTACATCATTAGTTTTTGATGTAGTGTTCCATGATTCATTGTTTGTGTATAACACCCAGTGCTCCATGGAGAACGCACCCTCTTCAATAGCCATCACCAGGCCAACACATCCTCCTCCCCTCCAGAACCCCCCTCCCCTCCAGAACCTTCAGTTTGTTTCTCAGAGTCCGTCATCTCTCATGGTTCCTCTCCCCCTCCTATTTCTTTGATACCTAAAATAGAATGAAATCATCACATTTTAGTATACATATATATTACATATATATTTTAAATAGTAGGAATGTAAAAAAGGGTTAGGTAAGGTGATCTTTACTCATTTTGTGAAGTCAAATATCATATTTTACTGTTGCTTTTTCTAATCTTCATGGGTTACTCATGTGAACAAATACCCAGCTTATGTTCTAGAATCTGCAAAAGAAGGTCAGGAGGCTGATGTGAATCAAATCAAATCATGTAACTTCTACTGAGGGCTGAAGCTTCATTGATATTTATTATATATTCGTTGACATATATTAAAAATTAGAATCTTTGTGGTCCATGAATTTAACTCAGGTTAGTATGGGAAAAATTACACACATGTTCCAGAGTATAGAAATATTTCTCAACAGTGTTTTTTGGAGCAAAATGTATTATTGGAACAGATTAAGATTATTCACAGACCACACTCTCCTCTCTAATATTGTCATTATATCATAATCAATTACCTTCAAAGCATATTTGCAAAATAATAAAGTCCAGAATGGGGCACCCCACCTCCAAGAAGACAAGGGCTCCTGTATTTGGGGACCCTTCCAGACCTTACCCTATGTACCCCTGGCCATCTGTTTCTATGCTTTATAATACTCTTTAATAGTGCATCTAATATTTCTTGAGTTATTTTGAGTCATTCTGGCAAATCATTGAACTTTAAGGGGGGGGAGTTGAAACCCCTGACTTCATAGCCAAGTCAGACCAGGATTATGGAAAGTCTGGGGATCTGATATGACTGACATCTAAAGTGACAGCAGACTGGGGCTCCAGCTGGCTTTGTTGGTAGAGCATGCAACTGTTGATCTCGAGGTTGTGAGTTTGAGTTCCATGTTGGGTGTAGAGATTACTTAAAAATAAAAATCTTTAAAAATATTTTAAAAATAAAGTGAGAGCCGACTTTCAGAAGTGAGCCCTTAAGTCTGTGGAGTCTGAGGCTAACTCTAGGGTAGGACACCCAGTTTCTATCAGAGAATCAGAGAATTGGTTGGCATGAGGGGAAAAAACAAACAAAAACCTCTCAATATACATACCTTCCCTTCTTTTTTTTTTTTAAAGATTTTATTTATTTATTTCAGAGAGAGAATGAGAGAGAGAGAGAGCACATGAGAGGGGGGAGGGTCAGAGGGAGAAGCAGACTCCCTGCTGAGCAGGGAGACCGATGCGGGACTCGATCCTGGGACTCCAGGATCATGACCTGAGCCGAAGGCAGTCGCTTAACCAACTGAGCCACCCAGGCGCCCATACCTTCCCTTCTTTTAACAAATCCCTGGAAATGTTAGAAAAAAAATTAACATTCATGGATGAAGAACAAAAGGATGACCTTAGTGAACTAAAAATTATGATAAACTTTTAAGGATAAAATGTAGATGGAGTTGGATCCATAAAATAACTTATTGTCTAAAATACACATAGTTAAAAAATTGTTCAAACATTTGGGAGAAACTCTGCAGGGCTTAATAATCAGATGTGGGAGTTACAGAAAGTATGAGAAACCACATCCTTGGAACAAATATGCATAGTATTGGTGAATGCATTAAATTTGTAGCAACTACTCAGTTCACCCGTTCTCTTCACTCCAACTTTTATTTTAGGGGGTACTTTAATGATAACAGTGAATATGAGTATATGAGTGAAAAGTATATGAGTGAAAAGTATATGCAGATGTCAAAGAGAAATAGAAAACCCATAGGCCATTTCTCAATGTCAGGCACGCCTGATCTTGTAGCCCATTCCACCCCTTCTCTGTAACCAGTGGAATCAGATGGTGACCTGGGCAGGAACCTAGAGTTGGCTGCTTAACTAACTGAGCCATCCAGGTGCCCCAAAATTGTAATAAACTCTTAAAGGTGAATATGGGTGACATGATAGTTTAGGATGCCAGCAAGCTAGATACAAGGGGAATATATGTTCTAGCCAGCTCTTTTCCATGGGCCTATACTACATGCTAATGAAGAAAACTGATTGCCCAGGAAGAGACTGATGGAGTTCTCCTTGGTAACACAGACATGTAGAGTTGGCTTAGGTCTAAGGGGGGGGGCAGGATATCTAAAAAAAACCCATTTGAAGTCTGGTCCCTAAAGAGGTACAATATGGTATTTGTTGTTGTTGTT
>NW_027397064.1:71755293-71825599 GCF_003265705.2 Callorhinus ursinus | reverse complement strand
AACAACAACAACAAATACCATATTGTACCTCTTTAGGGACCAGACTTCAAATGGGTTTTTTTAGATATCCTGCCCCCCCTTAGACCTAAGCCAACTCTACATGTCTGTGTTACCAAGGAGAACTCCATCAGTCTCTTCCTGGGCAATCAGTTTTCTTCATTAGCATGTAGTATAGGCCCATGGAAAAGAGCTGGCTAGAACATATATTCCCCTTGTATCTAGCTTGCTGGCATCCTAAACTATCATGTCACCCATATTCACCTTTAAGAGTTTATTACAATTTTGGGGCACCTGGATGGCTCAGTTAGTTAAGCAGCCAACTCTATCTCTTAGAGAGATAGAAACTGTAGATAAAAGGCAAGTAAAATGCCAGAAATGAGAAATACAATATCAGAGATACTGTAAGCCTTAATCAAAGTATGTGGTAAATTGCTAAATGTGATTTGCAAATATGTGAATTGATGAAATCAAATAAATACGATGAACTTTTTATTATACTGGGATTTTAATATACACTTTTGCATACTTCAACAAGAAAGAAAATGTAAAACCTAATGAACGCAAATTTTACAAGGTTATTTGCTTTCTAAGAAGTGTTCCCTCTTCCAAACTTCTGATTCAAATGCCAGATATTTAAACTCCTCTTTCCAGCGTGTCGTACCCAAAGTTGCTCTGCCAACTTCTGAACATTACTTTCCTTTTGTGTTCTGAAATGTATAACCATAGCCAGCTTTGAAGAGCATATAGAATATGAAGTCAAGTGAGTCTGTGTTTGAGATCCAGTTTGTCTGGAATCTGACATTAGCATTTGCTAAGTACCTAATTGCTAAGTGCTACCAATTCAGATACTGTACATCATTCATGGACACTGGCGGCCATTTTTTTAAGGGAAAACAGTAAGAAATATTTTATAGAATATAAAGTATAATGAAACATCATTTGGCCATATAAATGAACCGCTTTCAGATACATACACGTATGCAAATAAATTATAGCAAATAAATAATAGGAAATAAAAGTTGTTAAATATTGAAGTAGTTGAATAGAGATATGGGAATTCTCTTTAGGTCTTTTAAATCAAACTTTGTTGCTTCTTAGGCTGGGTCTGTTCAATTTTTGTCTGAAGAAAAGACCTAGGATTGGATTTGTCCTCAAATAAAGGCATCTAACAGTATAATAGTGAAGAAAATACTATGTACAGAGGGAAATCACAAAGGAGAGAGAAAACTACAATCTAACACTATAGAATCGAAAGTAAAAAGGAAGAATTTTAAAATATGTACTACAGAGCGAGATTTGTTTGTCTAGTATCTATGTCCATGGACCTGTGTATACACCAAGCAACTCTCAAGGCTGCAAGCTTTAAGGATAAGAGAAGTAGAGCTTACCGGGGAAGGTTCTGGGGAGACTGGTGAAACATGATTGACAAGCAGTGATAGCCCATGTTTGGTGAAAGAGCGGTCTGTATAAAGTATGTATGAGCGTCAAAGCCAAAGGGAGGGCTCACTTGTGGGAGCCCTTGTGTTTTTGGAGGATGATGACAGTCAAATAAGGTAAAATTCAGTTTAAAGATTGGAAGAAAAGATTTGAAATGGGACGTTTTCCTTTTTGAATTGTAGAGACAAGGTATGAGACCTAAATCTGGGAGATTGTGATGTCACTGTTAGTGCTTAATAAAAAAGAAAGAAGGGGAGGAAGAGGAAAGAGGGAATGGCAGGAGGGAGGAAGAGCTCTACTCTTACTTCCAAACATAAATAACATGGTTAGAAATCAGGGAAGGAAGGAAGGGAAGAAAGAAATACAAATTCCATGGAAATGGTCAGCTCTTGACTTGGGATGTGTGCTCTACCATGTGTAATTTTCCTCAATCTTGGAGCACTCTTGGGGCCGTATAAAGTTTAGGTACAATCTGACCTTGAGGTAAGAGGACGAACTAGATACTCTTTCAATATCCTTTCCATTTATGTGATAGCTTGTGATTCTATCTGCACTATTCTTAAATTATGGCAGGTGGAAGGAAGGTATAGACATTCTAATCACTATATAGTTTGAGATCTCGACTTTTCCGTATTTAGTAACACAGGAATATCTCTAAGAAATACAATTATATTTTAATCACCCTCTGAAATAGTTCCTTGCTCGTACGAGAAAACTCAAGTGAATGATTGCACTAATTAATTGCGCCTGCATTGTCGATGCACTTTCCAGTGAATGTGTGTGTTTCCCGCAGATGGGAAAACAGGATTTCTTTTTGAATACATTACCCCGTGTTCTCAATGGCATATTTGGGCAAAGGCAAATGTCATAACCCAAAGGCCTCCAACAAAAGTATGCACTGCTTAGAGACACAACCATTGAAGAAATATGGCAGTGTGGATTGCCAGGAAAAATTCAGCATCCAAGTCTGCGTGAGGATTGTTTTATTTCATCGTGTATGAAACATGCCTGTCAGAAGCCTTTCAGTACATGCATACATTTCATTATGAAACAGAATTTCATGCCTTTCATCTACCACTTCCTTTTGGAAAAAAAAAAGGAATCAAGTAATAGAATAGGATTGTTTAATTAAATCTTCACAGACACTTATTTATTCTTATTCACCCATTTACTCAGCAATTATGGAAGAAAAAAATGCTCTAAAAATGCAAAGAATTTTAAAAACCAGAAGTTAAGAATATAGATTGAGAGATAAGACACACAGGGAAATTCGAAAAACAAATGGAAGTAGGAATCCCTTTATTACATAGGTTTTATTTTTCATATCATTTCTTACTCTGGATAAAGAAATAGACAAGATTTTAATGTGTGTATTAGCTCCCTTAACATTAGCTGATATAACAAAGAACCCTCCAAACCTCAGTGGCTCAACAAAATGAAAGTTTATTTTTCACTCACTCCCCAGTCCCTTGCAGGTCAGGTAGCTCTGACTGACCGGTTTTGCTGAAACTACAGATAGGGACAACAAAATACAACATCAATTCTCTCTTCAGCATAGTGCCCTTGGCAAACGTCTTGCCCTTATCAAATCTAACGGTCTGCTCTTAATGTTCCCTGGCAATCATACTACTTTTCTCTGGTCTCTTGACTTTCCCAGTTTCATTTCAAACCTTATTCCTTTGAATCGGGTGTACATTTTCACCTAGCCTCATTCTCACCTGATGACCCTGTTTTTATTTGAGCAATCAGAAGATAATTTCTGCAAACTCACAACACCACAACTGCCCGCCTATGGCATCTGTATCCATATACTCTGCACCCCCAGCCCCCTCCCACACTTTAGATGAACTGTCCATGTTAGGTCAATCCCGCAGTTCTGCACTAGGTTTGTTGAAAGACACCACCACCAATGAGTCTTCCTTTTCTCTCCTATTTTGTTTATTTCCTCTTCTCTGTTGGATTCTATCCAGAAGAAACATGATTTTATTTCTCCTGTCTTAAAAAATTCTTCTCCTGACCTCAATGATCTGTCTCCGTCTATTTTCCCATTTCTTGGCTTCCCCTCATAGCAAAACTCTTCAAATCAGTATGCACACTATTCCCAATTCTCCTCTTCCTGTTTTTGCTTAAACCCGCTTTAATCCAGACTTGTCTACATCACTCTCCCAAACCATTTCACTCAGAGTGGAAACCAAATTCTTGCAAGGTCCCGTAAGGGCTGACAGAATGTGACCCTCCAACAACTCGCTGAACTCACTCACCTGAGGGTGAAGTATCACCACTAATGACATAGTAAGGGCTGTGTTAGTAATTCAGAGGCTGGCTCGGTGACTGTGCTGGGGAGAGAAAGCTCAGCCCTATACAGACCAGAAAACAACTTAGCTCGGACGTGGAGGTCAATGTCTTAATCATGGAGTAGCCATTTTCCAAGAAATTTCTCCTTACCTTGTCCTTCCCTCTAGGCCTTGGTGTGCTGACATCTTCTTGACCTTCTCTCCATGAAGGTTTTTCTTCTCCTGCTCTCAAATTTTCTGTCTCCGAGTTCCCAAATTCTTATCAAGCTCACTCACAGAAAAAGCTCAAAATTCCGGTTCTCTCTCCTCCTTCTCCTTCTCTGTTTTCCTCCCTTCCCCGTTCCACTCCTTTTATTCCTCCCTTCCCCTCCTTCTTCTTTTCAAGCCCAATTTAATTCCCCTTACTTAAAACTTTTTCATCTGGGCTATCTTTGCCTAGGAATGAAGTTCTTCAATTTTTCTTAGGCACAAAAGACCATTATTGTGTTCTTCCTAAAAAAGTATGAGCAATTCTCTCCCTAAGTGGAATTCTGCCTTCCTCCTTTTCTGTGTGAATTACTCCAGCGGCAGTCAGATTTTAAATTAACTATTTTACCTCTATCTAAATCATGTATATATATATCTATATATCTATATATATCATATATCATCATATACAATCATATGTATAACTATACATATGATATCATATATATAAGCATATTTTTTCCTCTGTATTAATCCACATATTACGGCACATTAGATAGAAATGTCCTTTTCCTTAAGGAACAAAGAGCCAAATAAATGAATTCTGACATATAAACAAATAACCGCACTTTTGTTTAATAAGTGCTAAAGAAACGTCAACGGCTACTCAGGAATGCAGGCAGAAGAATGAGTCTCTGTTGCCCAGGATGGTGAGGGAGGAGCCAAGCTGTGCTTCCCTGGGGGATGGATGTTGAAAGTGACTCCCCAGGGAGGAGGAGGAGACAGTCAGTGACAGCTGAATCCTTGGACCTGGTTGAGGCTTCCAAAGGTTCAAATTCAGGGTAAGTGAAGACCCAGGGTTAAGAATTGAACTCCTGTCGTGTGAAACTCGTCAAAGATTCCTGAGTTGGGAAAATTGTTATTATTTATTGGAACTGCAATGACATTTAAATATTTTGTGAAAATGCTTTAAAATGACAATGAATAATAAATATATTTTCGCAATTAAGATTATGAAAATATAGAGACTCGGTCATTACAACCTAATGTAGGTAGAGAGGTTGTAGAACTAATTTAGCCTTATCTGAACATAGCTGCGAAATGTCAGAGTTTCAGGAATATCGATTTTACACTGTGCACTATAAAAAGAGGATAACTCATGATACGATAAGGAGTAGCATCAATTTTGTTGAAATCTAATGCTTACTTGTGATCAGCTCAACACATATTTTAAAGTACATTATGCAATACATTAAAAATAATGATTTTGAGACAAATTAAGCCATAACAGTCTCAAATCAGTTTGCCCACACAGTTAATATGTTGATTAATGTCCTGTTAGGTCTGAGACACTCATTTTTATCTCATTATTCAACCCAGTGTTTTCCCACAGCTATTGAATAAAAATGTAATTATTGTTCTAAATTATGTTATTATTAACTTTCACATGGTGTTTCTTGATAAATAGCAGCACAAAATAAAAGACCACAAGGAGCAAGGAAGTCTGAGTAACAACCCCATAAGTATATGGAACCATTTACTATTACGTGTTTCAACTACACTCGGTACTAGAAAGAAGAGAGGGTAGTGTTTTTCTTGACAGAATTACAATCAAAAGACTGTGATGTTAAGAGTTAAATATTGATGCTGCAAGGCCTGCATTAGTCAAACAAAACACAGTTGACAATAATTCCAAATATTGAGTTTTGTTCTCAAAATCTGTGAATATAGGCCAAGTCTCTTCTCATGTGCCCATATTTATGGATTCTTGACAGAGTGATCAACACAAAGGTCATTCACCCCAATATTGCCATATTTCCTTCTAATATCTGAAGTTTCAAAAGGAGCATTTCTTGGTGACCTTTACCTAAAACAAACACGACTTCAGAAACAGAGCTCTGGGATCAGATCTGCACCTGTGTACTTAAATGGAATACTTTCTTCTTATATCTTGTCAGAGATTTTATACAATGCAGAATCACAAAGCATTTTGGAATTCTCTAAAGATAATGTATCAATCCTCCGCTTGAGTTTTATAACTAAGATGGACCTTTTCAGAGTTATGCTTTTGACATTATTGTTATGCAAAATGGCATTTTCATGCATTAATCCCCACAAGAACACTGAGTGCTACCCAGTAATGTTATCACATTCAATAAAAGAGATTGCACCAGAGTTTGATGGCTGCAGTTTCTTTGGCTTGATTATTAAAAAGGATAAAGTGTTAAAGCATTTCCATTTATATAGAAATGCCTGTATTTTTTAAGCAATCATAACAATATGCCAAGAAGCTAATAATCTGATAAATAAGCATCAGTGCTGACATTCCATACTAGGTGAGACTTAAGGCCTGAAGGATAACAAGGTTTAACTGAGAGAAAGACTCAGTCTTTGCTGAGTCAGTGTCCAGAGATTTAGCAAGAGCGCCGAGGACAAAGAATAAGGTCAGAAAAATGGGGATAGAGTTGAGTCATAGAAGAGATATTTCATACAAGGTGAATTTAGCCCAAGGCTCAGAGAGGTTATGTATGTTGGCCAAACCCATGCAACTGGTTGGTGGTAGAGTATCTTCAAAGGACAGCGTGTGTAAGAATATCAGCCATAGGAGGCCTCAACATAATGCACTGGAGGCCTGCTACAGCAATCAGAACTTAATGATAAAGACAAAGATTCAGGATCAAGTAGAGCTTAGCAAAAGACATAACAGATCAAAATCAACATAATCTTTGGTGCTTTGGGTTATAGTTAGGGTAACCGTAAGCCATGCCCTAGGACTAGTGTCCTGGCATAATTAATAGCTCTCATTTTATTCTCAAAATTTCCTTGAGTTAGACAAGGAATTATATGGTTACCTAAAGTGGATTACAGTGGAAACAGCAGGAAAGCCTATGAGTTCTGCCTCTGGCATTTCTTAGCTATCTGGTCTCGTCTAAGAAAAATAAGCTTCACGCCATAAAATGATGGTAAGAGTTGAGGTTAGGCTTCATTATTGGGGACCCGGCAGCATCTAGGGTCTCCTCACCTCCCTCTCATTCCACTCCTCCCTCCCAACCTGCAGAAGCTTTTCTAGTCCTGGGTCAAAACGTGCTTCTTGTAAATCAGCATGTTTTTCCAAACACATTGTCTTCTTCAAAGTCTGTTCTATATTTCCAAAGACCTAAACTTTATAGAACAAAATAGCCTGGCAAAACTTTTTATCACCTCTAATCCTTTTCTGAGCTAACAAGCATGGAATGATTTAGCTGGCAAACCATTCAGGGACAAAAACCATATCCGTTAATACTTTCAAAAACGTCTCCAGCTATAATTGTTCACAGAGGCTGTAGCTTCCTTGTTCTTAAAGTCCAGAGTGCTAGAAATTCATCTCAACATCAGGATCTGCAATTGTGGGGAAAGAAACTGCAAGAAAATATCCAGAGAGAGTGGTTGCTGGTAAGGTTTTGGCATAGTAAAGCTGTTTGTGTTTGGAGTCAATTACATTAATCACATAGCTTCATATCTCTGTACCATTCAACCATGTTTAATTTGGTCTTGGTCCCCTCTTTACCCTTATAAGAGTCCTAGACAGCTACGTTGTAAAGAGTATCTTTAATCATTTGTAGAAGTTGAACAAATTGGAGAACAGATGAAAGAATGTGGATAAAGTGAGGAAAATTTTTCCCTAAAAAAAAAGTACAACTCAAAGTAAAACTCAGTGTGTATGTTTAATTAATAGTGGATAATCTATACATACAAAAGATAGTAGAATAAATGCCTTCCTACTTTTAAATCCCTTAAACCTAATAGAAATCTATCATTTCAATACTCTAACATTTGGACAAAAACTTGTTATTTCATGTCAGTTAAAGAGACTTTTAGACTTTTATGTCAAAAAAAGGGAGAAAGACTGTCTGCTTCATATGTAAGTACATAACAAGAGTCAGTTCATACACCCAGCTGATATTAAAATAAATTCAATAAACTAAATTATATTTGTGGTTACTGGATCCAAGCATAATTCCACCAAGGCATAGATCGTGCCGTTAGTAACTTACATGGTGGCTCAATTCCTTTTTCTCTGAGTCAGCCACAAATTGTCTTGAGTCCTTGTTCTTGGAGCCTAAAAGAAGTTAGAAAAAGTTACATAAATCCTTAAATAAGTAAGTAAATACATAAATAAAATAATGATTTTTTTTCGTTTTAATGACCACTTCCCACTCCTTGTAAGCATTGTTTGTGTTTATAAGACATATTCATTCTGTTATCCGAAGACCTAAAATTGTGTGACTCGTGAGTGGGATTGGGAAGTGAGAGATAAAATACAACTTGCTCATGGAACAAAAATTGGAGGCGTGGTTCTGAGAAACTTGCACCTTGTATCCAGCAGAAGTCCAGATTCTGGAGCAAGACTGAAGGAATTCTAACAGGAGTCCTTTTTGCAGCAATAACACTGTTGATCTGTGCCTTAAGATCTGGTCTCCTCACAGGTAATTCCTCGTTTCCTGGCCATGCTTCACCGTGAGCCCTTTTGAGCCCAGTGGTGGATGATCTCTCAGATTCTAACACCAGCTTCCTTTTCTAATTCTGGTTCCAAAATGAGAGGGCTGGGCTGACCTAATTTCTTAAACATGGTAAATATATTTCTCCTGCACACAGTGCATCACTGAGAGGTACCACTAGCCATCCTTTAAAATGGGGACTGAATTTCACAGGTGATTTCAATGTTAGAGGTGAAAACCATATCCAATTAGGATGGAGCAGAGCCTCCTAAAGTCGCTGTACCTACACATTCTCATGGGATTGTTCTTCGAGCCATTAGGAAGGAAGGAATTAGGAAATTAGCAAGGAAATTCAGCCTTGCTTCTCTCAGTTAGAATAAATGTATTAGATGATGAGCTACGATGTGTCATATCAATAACATGCTTCATAACTTATCATTAAATCTCACCAAGAATAAAAACACAGAAAACAAACTTGGTGAGAGGTTCTCAATGAATCCTTTGTAACATTGTTTTACCCTAATTCTGCCTGTCTGTGTTGTTCATAACACCCAAATTTCCACAACTAAAGTACAAATTCATTTAAAAATTATGTTCAAGATTTAAACTTTGAAGAAGCAAATCAACTGATATTCTCCAGCTAGGACAAAATAGACTTGAGAACCTGTTGGGTAATCTTCCCACCTCTAAAAAGCTGAGGAGAACTACAGGCAAAGAAGAAAGCTTTTTGGAAGCATACGGTCTCTCCTGTCATCTGGCCAATCTTTGAATATAATTAATTCAACTTTGTGATAGGGAAAAGAAACATGAAAATTATTTATTTATTTTTTAAAGAGATTTTATTTATTTGACAGAGAGAAAGGGTGAGCACACAAGCAGGGGGAGTGGCAGGCAGAGAGGGAGAAGCAGGCTCCCTGAGGAGCAGGGACCCCGATGTGGGGTTCGATCCCAGGACCCTGGGATCATGACTTGAGCCGAAGACAGATGCCTAACCAACTAAGCCACCCAGGTGCCCTGAAAACTAAAAAATAGAGGTGGCTCAGTTGGTTAAGCATCCGTCTTTGGCTCAGGTCTTTATCTCAGGGTCCTGGGATTGAGACGTGTATGGCTCCCTGCTCAGTGGGGAGTCTGCTTCTCCCTCTCCCTGGGCTTGTGCACTCTCTCTCAATTAATAAATGAAATCTTTAAAAAAATAAAAATAAAATAAAAATAGAGGTGGTTTGTAAAGAAATATGTTATTACTTTAATTTTAGTCACTTAAGAACTTCCCAATGCTCATATAATCGAAATAAATGCTGACCTTATGTTTCTTTTGATGTCTATTATGTTTGAAATTCATCTAGCTTTAATGTTATCCTAAATTTAATATGAAAGCTACTAAAACATATGAATGGTGCTGGGATACAGTTGAATTATCTGAAGTCCATTATTGGAAGAGGAGGCTTTGGACTTGCTTTTTAAAAATTCACCTGGAGTTGTCACGTAGTTAAATACCAATCTCACTTATTACATACAATCTGACTTAATACTTAGGATTTTTTGCATGTACTAAAAAGGCTTATCTCTTGTTGGCGTCAGGACTGTGAACATAAATGTCAAGAATAAGAGACTCTTTTCTTTTGAAATATGCTTCTGATCATAAGAATCTTGATCAACTTAAGCGTAATTCTCTTCACGCTAAGATTTGAACTCCCGTTGTAATAACTTCAGGAAGAGTTGACTTTCACCTCCCTTCTTCAACTGTCGGGGACACAGAAAGAGATTCCCACAAACCTACTCATTCATGCTGTCGAAACATAATTCCAAAAGACTTCAATCTGCTTCAAAAAAGAAAAAAAAACAACTCCATTCTCAGATGAAGATTTTCAAAAAATCCTTAAATCTAAAGGACCAATTGCAAGCTTGAAAGTAATTCAACAGAAACAATAATACTCATTTAAATTTTTTTTTTTGCATTTTAATACCAGTTTGCTTTAAAACCACACCTATCTTATTTAATGACTTCCCATACATATAGTCAAATTTCTTGCTTTTCTCCAAATGTACCTTTCCAGAAACCTGGAAGAGTAGGTTCCAAACATAATTATATACCAGAATCCATGAAAAATATATTTTTGATATACATTTTAGAGGTCCATTCCATATTTGCAAATTCGTAAGTCAAATGCCAATTTTAGGTCAAGTATTTGAAGATTACTCTCTAGAATATCTCTAATAAAGATATTCTTACCCATGAATGCATTTAAAAACTGAATAATCTTTTTCACATCTACTAATAATTCTTTATTTTCCTTTTTTTAAAATCAAAGATACCACTGGCGCTTTGGTTTTGTAAAATTCATTATACTGGTATCCTATTATTTTTCTCATCTCTAACTGATCTTAAAATGTAAACCGTTATACCTTATGAATGTTTTATCTTTCTACAGTCATGACTAGTCTGCTCTTGTTTGAAACAAACCAAAAACCAAATTAACCAAACAGACAAAACACTACATAAGAATCATGGTGACAGTGAATCTCAAGATTCCAAGCAGAAACTAGAAGAAACTGCAGGTCAACATTGCAGATGCTGTTGAGTAGATATGGAGTTCTGGCCCAGGGCAGAGAGTCTATCTTTTATCTCTCCAAAAGGTGCCTGCTGACATTGGACTGGAAATAGGGAAAGATCACTGTTCTAGACTGGACCACTGAAGACCCATAGTGGCAGAACACTAGAGAAGCAGTCAATTAAGTTAAGCCGTTTAATTGAAGTGATGATTGGGCCAAAGAGGCAAGGCTATTTCTCAGCCACGAAAGAATCCAGGCTATACCGAGTCGGGCCCCTCTCATAGTGACTTCACACATACATGCACAAGTGTGCACATTCGGAGGTGGCATGAGGCTCTTCATCCAGAGTTACCCATGGCTCTAGTTCCATCTTTGTGTCCTTGTGCTTAGCTGGATCACTGAACTAGCAACAAGCATTTAAATATAGGGTGTAAAATGGTTCTAACAAAATTTAAGGATATGGAGGGAGGAGATCAAGAGAAAGCCATTTTCTCTATTTCTGGATAAAAGTCTTACTATTTGTAGATAAATAACTATGGGTAAGTAAAAAAAAAAAGAAAGAAATAGTAAATAGTGTTCTTAAACTGGTTCTCTGCATAATAAAAAGTAAAACATAGAATACATGAATTAGAAGACCAAAACATTTATGAAAAATCATTTCTTCAGGAAACAGTAAGATTCAAACTGTGGCTACTTTGAAATCTCCATAAAAAACAATACTAATTCATTTCTTAAAATAAGAAAGGCCTGGTGAGACAATAGGGGCAAATGAAAAAGAAACCAGAAGAGACATGCAAATAGAAATTTCTAAAGAAAGTTAATAGGGATGAGTGAAGAAGAATTTAAAACAAAACAGACACCCTCCCCCGCCACAAAAACAAAACAAACAAAATAGGCAACCATGTGTTTTGAAAATATAAGCAGTAATGAGCAGAATCAAGAGATATAAGAAATTAGAAGAGTTGAAGAATTAGGGAGAAAATCACTGAAGAGTAAACACACAATTATTTTGTTTTAGCATAGAGCACAACAAATAAACAGAAGTGTTATTCAAAGATTTATGAGAAGAAAATTGACTTAAAATGCATACTATATACCAGAAAATATTAGTAACAATAGCTAGCTAAGTCCTGAGAGAAGTATTAAATATTGGGACACAGAAATATGCATTTTTGTATTAAATATTAAGAAAGCATCCAGGCTGAATGAAAGGTGTTGTTTACATAATGAAAAAAACGAGCCCCTTAGATTGGTCAGTGGAATACTAACTACCATAGGAAGACATAGAGTTCTGAGGCAAATAGATTTTGACCTAAGTATTCTTTATCCAGTGTAGTTGGTTAGCAATTCATTAACATATATAAAGGGGGAAAAAAGATACATCCGTGGAAACACATTACAGAAATTCTCTAGCGGTAGAAAATTTAAATATGCTGGATTCATTTTTGAAAGATCAATATGTATATATACATATGATTTGAATAATATAAGATTTATTGATTAACTATATCAATAGCCATATCTGAATGTTATATTTGAAAAATAAAATATACACTATCTTTCCAAATACCCATGGGAAATATTTTTTTTTAAATTCATCTACTAGATCTTAATTTTTTAAAGGAAAAAGCAAAAGTTCAACATCCACACATAAAATGTAATAACAAAGCAAGAAAAATGTAATATAACCATTTAGAAATTTAAAAATACTTTAAAAATAATACTTAAAGGATTCAAAGGATGTTGAAGCCAACATAACAGATCATTTAGAAATTTATATCAATGAAAAAACTGCATCATAATTTATAGAATGTGTTCAAATCCAGTCACAGGAAAATTCATAACATAAAACATAATACAATTACAAACAGATATAAAAAGATTATAATTATGAATCATACCAAGATAATGTGCATTATATATTATATTATTATGTACCATATAATATAGTATATATAATTTGTAATATAGATATTAATATTTCTAAATATTGAGTGTAAAGGCTATGCAAAGAATGCAACAACCTTAGACTGTAATAAAAAATTAAATATAGATTTAAAGATTAATAAATTAGAAAAAACTTAGTGGACATATTTGAGGCTGAATCTCTGACGAGATTTTTCTTTTTTCTTTTTTTTTTTAAGATTTTATTTATTTATTTGACAGAGAGAGACACAGCAATAGAGGGAACACAAGCAGGGGGAGTGGGAGAGGGAGAAGCAGGCTTCCCGCGGATTGGAGGGGCTTGATCCCAGGACCCTGGGATCATGACCTGAGCCAAAGGCAGACGCTTAACGACTGAGCCACACAGGCACCCCTCTGACGAGATTTTAAAAAGTGATAAATGTTCTGTAAGAACCCTTAGCGAAAGTGAAAAACCATAATTTTTTTTTTTTTTAGATTTTTGTTTATTTACTTGAGAGAGAGTGAGTGAGAGAGAGAGAGAGCATGAGCTGGGGTTGGAGAGGGAGAAACAGGCTCCCCGCTGAGCAGGGAGCCCGACCTGGGGCTCGATCCCAGGACTCTGGGATCATGACCTGAGCTAAAGGCAGATGCTTAACCAACTGGGCCACCCAGGCACCCCTATAAATTTATAATGTTACAAATTAAAAAAAGAATATAAGCACTGGTGTTTAGAAGATCTAATATTTGTAAATGAATATTATACAGAATTTTATAACAATAAATTTGGAAATCTTAAATGAAGAATTTTTATGAATATATATGTGTTAGTATAACTCACAGCTAATTTTAACCAATTATATTAAAGCTTAAAAGAAATTTAACCAGTTAGAATTAATGTTATCAAAGAATTACTCCCAAGAAAGGAATTTTACTGAGACAGTTTAAATATAATATCCATCACACATTGAAGAATAAGTTAATTACTGGATATTTGAAGTTTCCTGTACATGTTTCCTGCACATGTACTGAAAAAGAAAGGTTTCCCCAGTTATCTTATGGAGTCAGTTTAATTCAGAATTTAATCTGAGAAATTTAACAGGTAAAAATGTCAAAAGCAGACCATTCTCACTTATGAATACTAGCAAAAATATAAATATTTACAAAACAAATTTATCAATACGGTGTCAATTGGATACATAAAATTTACTCTAAGGACGATAGGATGAATCAGTGTTAAGAAATTCATAATTCATCATGGTAAGGGTTCAATAGGAAAAATATTTATTGTTTACTATACAGAAACCAGAAACATAATGGATGAAAATACAACCATTATTGATTTAAAAAAAACAAAAACACATTAAAACAAGAACAAAATAATGAATAAAATCTCAATCTATCTCAATTTAAAAACCAGCATTACCCTTAAAACTGTTTTCAATCTAATATTTACGGTTTGAGGGGGTAACTTGACAAAATCATTCTAAAAAGAAACTGTTAAACTGAAAATTGCTAGGAAAAGTGATGATGGAGGATTTGCTAGCGACTGCAACACATTATAAGGTTAAAACCATTAAAAAAAAAAAAAAAACCCGAATATGCTAGTGGCAAGATAGACTGGTAAATAACTGGAACAGGAAAAAAGTTTATATCTGTTCTTTGTGTGTGTGTTTTATTTCCCAAGCCTTTTGAAGTCTCATTGAATTTTTAATTGAAATATTTGACAAAAACCAGAATTGTGCATCTTCTTTGATCCAGAAATTAAATCCAATTAAGTCTAAGAATTTAGCCTAACGGGGGAAAAAAACTAACAAATATGTCAAAGTGTGTCTAAAAAAAAAATAAAGAATTCATGAAATAAATCATGGCAACCGATCAATGGAATACTCTCTATGGCCATTAAAATAATGATATAACTAATTTTTGAGAGGGCAAGATGTTTACTTTTTACTACCAAGGGTATAAAGCAAGTGTACTCTGCATTTTTGTAAAGACAAATTCAGCACATATATTTTAAAAATATCTGAGAGTATGTGTGATAAGGATAATGGAAATGCTTTATTTTCTTCTCTACAGTTTTAGATATCTTTATAATGAGATCTTTTTAGTCTTATAATCATAAAAAATAATGGTATTGGCATATTTTGAGGGTAAGGAAGAAATAATTTACTGTTCCTCCTTTCTCCAGCTCATTCTTAAATTCTATTCAGCATAGTTCAAAAATGCCTCTCTCCAGCATTCTTTTTTTTTTTTAAGATTTTATTTATTTATTCATGAGAGACAGAGGGAGAGAGAGAGGGGGAGAGAGAGAGAGAGAGAGAAGCAGAGGGAGAAGCAGGCTCCCGAGGAGCAGGGAGCCTGATGCGGGACTCGATCCCAGGACCCTGGGATCATGACCTGAGCCGAAAGCAGACGCTTAACCATCTGAGCCACCCAGGTGCCCTCTCTCCAGCATTCTTAAGACCAAAGTTTTAATAGGGCATGAAGAGGAGGCCAGAATAGGATAACATGACAAGACTCTTCCCTTGAGCTCAGGTGAATAACTACTATTCCCGGATATTCCTGGAAACATCTGGAGGTTTTTTGTGATTGTGCAGAAGTTGTTCAGGAGGAATTGTTCTATAAATAGGTGTTATGTGGTGTGTTTGGTGGAAGAGGTGAGTTCAGGGTCTTCCTATGTCACTATCTTGGATTAGAACCTCTGGAGACTCTATGAATAAAGAGAATGCAATGAAACAGATAGGAGGGTAAAAGTATTGAGGTCCTGATGTTAATATTACCTTGACTGCTTTTATGGTCAAATTCTATTAATGTGTGAGACATATAAGTCATTCATATATGAAAGTTATCATTTCTCCTAATTGCAAACCCATCTACTTATTAAAGAGAACTTCAAATCATTAATATATAAAAAGTTATTTCAATTGGACAATGTGAAGCAAATGTATACTCTAAATGATGAATGAAATTCTCTTGACGAGAAAGGTACTAGACAAGTATAAAATCCTGGATTAAAGTCTTCAACACAAAGGTATACATGCCTATATTTATGTTTTTAAAAACCAATAGGTCCAAGAATAAGAGAGAAAAGATCATCTATGTGCCATTGCAAATGATGAAAACAAGCCAGGCATAAATTTAAAAGAATTAAAATCACCTTAATGAGGCTTAGTGGTAGCTGAATTACCACTGGTTTCCTAAAATCAGATCTAAACTTAAATAAAAATAAGATTCATCACCTCAACAAGATATGCATTTATAAGGTTGCATTTTGTTGCCAAATGTTTAATTGTTAGGTGATTGTAAATGATGAATTAATCTGAAAAAGTAATATTCATAATGATGTGTCAACAAGCAAGGATATCTAGAAGAGCAAAAGAAAACTTTTCTGATTGCCAAATCTAAAAGAATGTTGACTGAAACATTCAAAACTTTTTCTTAAATAAATATTATTGCTTGTTTCTGATTATGAAAGTCATATGTATATTGTTGAAATTTGGAAAATAGAAAAAGTGTAAAGAAGAAAATAAAAATCTTTCACAATCTCACTGTTCTAAGATAATTGTTATTAATATTTTGGTATTTTGCTCCCAACCCTTTTTTCTTTTTGGAGATACACATTTTTCCCCTCAAATTGAGATCGTAATCTGTACATTGCTTCTATCATGCTCTTTTCAGTTTATATTATATTACAAACATATCTCTAAGCTCTAAAGAATTCTTCAAATGCAATGTGTTTGTTTCATACTATTCCAATTTGTGCATGTATCATAATACATTTCAACACTTCTACATAGTTGGACATTTGAGTTGTTTCCAATTTTTTATATTAAAAATAATGCTTCAATAAGCACCATTATATGTATCCTTTGTCCATGTTTCATATTTTTCTTAGGAAAAATTCCTGGGAGTGAAATTTCACAGTAAAATTATAAGAAATGGCACAAATTCTGAATAAATTTCTTTTTGGAAAGTTATACCAATATACACTCTCACTGAACAAGGTACACATATACCCAACAAGAACACTGGGAATTTAGCTTTTTTTCTTTAAAAAATAGATTTAACTTTGTACCAAAAACATATTGTACCACCTGTAACAATTGCCATGTGGCTATTCATTCCATGACAAAGGGAATTTTCATAAGGAAAAGACCAACGAATTTCTATTTCTTCCTCCAAACAAGTTATTTCACTTTCCCTATGAGGTAGTCCAAACTTCCCATTTCTCAGATGTCAGTTTTCCTTCTTTTCAGTTTTCACTAGCCGTGGAAGTCTCTTCTAAAGAGATTACATGAACTCTGAACTGTCTTCTTTACAAATGATTCACTGTTTCCTATCATTGGACACTATTAACTGTGCTATGTGTATCTAAACCTGTGTGTTCCTTACCAAAGACGGCATCTTTTTTAAAAAAAGATTTATTTATTTATTTGAGAGAGATAGAGCAAGAGAGAGCAGGGGAGGGCCAGAGGGAGAGGGAGAGAATCTTGAGCGGACTCCCCGCTGAGCACGGAGCCCGTGGATGGTCGTGGGGGGGTCGGGAGGGAGGGCTTGATTTCAGGACCCTGAGAACATGACCCTGAGATCATGACCTGAGCTGAAACCAAGAGTCGGGCACTTAACCAGCTGAGCCAACCAGGTGCCCCCAAAGAAGGCACCTTGACATGGGATGAGTTGGACTTAGAAGGTGAAAATATGAAGAGACTCTTGCAATTCAAAAATCTTTTACTGACGTCCTTTAAAGGATTCTATGTCCAGGAGAACAACACAAATTAAGAAGAAACTTTAAGAATCTAGAAGTTATTACTGAATCATGTACACTACTCCTGCAAACGTGGTTACCTGATTTTTATGTTAAGGTCTGTTTCAAAACTTCACTGAAACTTATGTTTATTGCTTTAAAAAAAGAAGCCACTGCCTATCAATTCGCTTCTAATTTGACATAAGCATGTAAAACACAGACAGGTTTCTAAATTCTACTTGACATTTTTCTCGTGGTCTCTGATAAGTTCGGAGATACAAGGCTTACAGTTTTTCTCTGGTAGTTGGGAGACTGGAATGAAAGATATTTTCTGAGCCATACCCACTTGTTAAGATCCAGTAGATTTCAGCAACAATGGTATTCCTAATGAGTTTTAAGGGGAAGGAAAGGGATTGAGAGTAATTTTGACACTGTCTTGTCTTTCACCAGTTGCTGCTAATCTTTTGAAAGGTTTTCTATTTTTGACCTACATTCAGACAGACCCTGCTGTTTGACAAAGCTTATTTTCAAGTCTGATTCACAAGAGCCTTGCGGGGACTCCAGGGCTTGGAGGTAATTCTCCTAGAAATATAAAAGTTTCCTTTGGATAATTAACCACTGCCACAGGAAACTTGAAGTACCTAGAAATCTGACTTTCCAGGACAACATCACTCTATTGGTAGAGTTGAGGAAACAAAGCCCTTATCCCAGCATGCTCTGCACTGAAGACTGAAGTCAGGAGCCTGTGGGGTAGAATCAATGGATCAGTGGGAAACAAGAAAGCTAAGACAAACACTGGGAAACAAGATGCAATTACTGTATGTCTAAACTATCCTCAGGCCACAAGACGGATGTTTGAGCTCTGCCAACAATTTTTCTCACAGGCGTTAACTGTTGCAAAATGGTGGACTTACCTGAATATTTGGTGGCTTAAAGATTCCTATTTTATGACTCCTTTTCTAAGTGATTATGCTCTAATTCCTTTCCCATCTCTCCAATGTGCAAGGTTCACCTTCACTGTCACCTCCTGTCCCAGACTGCTTTCTCTGAATTCTTACCTCCTTCTACCATTTAAGTATGAATGGGATACTTCATCCTACTTTAATGTTGTCATAATTATTTGGGGACACCAATAGATTTTGTAATCACCAGACAACAGAGAAACCAACGTTTAATAGGTCATACACCTAGGACGTTATACTGCTAAGTAAAAGAATGAAACTTTGGGACTGATATTCCTTATTTCATGACCCATTTTATAAATGTTTTCTGGCTTTTCTCCATAGGTTTCCCAAGAGAGGCCTTAGTTGGAGGACTCTGGTTAACAACCAGATTCAACATTTTCACCAGTGAAATTCCTCTTGTATTGTTTAAATACAGGATTTTCATGCGAGATCTCTTCTGAAATAAGTCTTCTGGTCCAAACCCCAAAACAAACAAAATCCTCTAGTAGCAATCACCGACAACTCTTCTGGTGGTTTCAACTGTTACTTATTTCTATATTCTTATTCAATAGATGTGTGCTCCTATTCCTTAATTTTTAGTTTTAAATACTTTACCAGTCGGGTCTAGTCAGGAGACAGAGATCGCACCAATTGTTTCACCACAGAGAATTTAATATGAAGAATCATTAGTCAGGTATAAAGAATTTTTAGCTAGATAACTGCAAAGGCAAAAGGGAAAACTAAGTTAGCAAAGAGGTAGTGACTCAAAGAAGCCGCTGCCAACTCTAGGGCTGTGGGAACAAAGGAAAGAGGTTAAGATTATTAGAAGTTTGGAAGAGAGGCCCCACAGGGCTGGGACTCGGATCTCTTTGGAGGAGGTGTTAGCTGACTGGTGGTGAGTCTCTGAGGGCCCCTGCGGTACGGCTGGTTCTGTCAATGAGAATAGAACTGTAAGCAGAGTTCATGTAAGCGGAATGAAATGCTGTTGCTGAGGGGAAGAGTATTATTTATTGTCTTCCCATTATGTAAGAGGAAGATGCCGTTCACTTACGTGCTCCGCCTCCCCACCCGTCTGCCTGCTTCTTCCTATTCCTTTCAACTCCTGCCCCCACTCCACGTACAAATATAGTTGTCTCATGATCTTGGTTTAATCCAGAATTTCGGTGTTTACCTTACTCTGTGTAAACATATTCACAGCTGAGTCCCATCATGGACTCTGAATTACTTATGAGTGCAACATTTATATTCCCTGAAGTTAATCCTTTCTTGGGTATTTTGTTTGTTTGTTTGCCTTTCAGTGTGCTTCTCACTAACGCACCCTCAAATTCTCAATAGACACACTCATCAGGTGGTGTGACTTTCCTTCGGTGACTCCCTCGGAGTCCTCCCACTCCATCTGGACTGGTTGTTCTCTAGTCTGTGGCACCTCGGTCCTCTGAGGATCTTCTATCACCTGTCACCTCTCAGTGTGATCTGCTTTCTCTAGAGGCCTACCTAGGTTTGAACTCATTTTAGTTTATTCCCTCATTTTTAATGGAACACATCCTCAAATAATTTCCTTAAAAAGGGTACATGGCAGGGCGCCTGGGTGGCTCAGTTGTTAAGTGTCTGCCTTTGGCTCAGGTCATGATCCCAGGGTCGGGGATCGAGTCCCGCATCGGGCTCCCTGCTCCGGTGGGAAGCTTGCTTCCCCCTCTCCCACTCCCCCTGCTTGTATTCCTGCTCTCGCTGTGTGTCTCTCTGTCAAATAAGTAAATAAAATCTTTAATAAAAAAAAAAAAGGGTACATGGCAGGTAAATTTTTGAGAACCTGAATATATGAAAATATACTTAGTTTAATTAATCCCTAAAATTAATTTTCAGTTTGGCTCAGTTTAGACTTCAGCACATCATTTACATCATTTTTCCTCAGAATTTTAAAAGCATTTTCCATAGCCTTCCAACCTCCAGTGAGGCTGTTGAATGGTACCATTTCGATTCTTGATTTTTGTTTCTGACCTGTTTACCTACTCTGGAGGCTTCTGGTATCCTTAATTAACTACTAACATTTTGAGACTTTATGATGTTATGCTCTGAGGTGTTCTTTTTCCCTTTCTCAGGTTAAGACTTCAATAGACTTTTTAATACTGAAATTCATGGCCTTCAGTCCTGGAAATTTTCATTTTATTATTTCTCTGATAACTACAGTTCTCCATTTCATTTGTCTCTACCTCCTGGAACTCCCACTATCTACAAATAGAACCTCCTAAAACAACCATGTGATTTTCTCTCATATTTTGAATCTGTCATTTTAGTTCAGTTTTTGGGAAATCCTTTCCACTCATCGCTCAACTTTTCTGTTTCCTTCAAAACATTGCCTATATTTTTAATTTCTAAGGTATTTTTTGATGTTTTCTGAATGTCACTTTATATAACATCTTCTTTCATGGACTTTTAGGCCTTTCTACAGCTCATAATTGTATACTTGGTACATTTTTAAAATTTTAAAATTTTCTCTGCTTACATATTTATATATTTTTTCAGCTTCCTGATTCCTCTGAGTTGCTTTTCAGTTTGTTTGGTTTTTATGTTATAGGTTTTTATCAAATGTCTGGGCACCTTTGGAAGTTGATTAATATTTAAGAGCAAAGCACTTAATTGTTGATTAGAAGTCCTAAAACTCCCCGAGAAACTTCACTGGAGAGTGATTGAGTGAGACATAGCCATTTTGTTGGGAATGGGTGAAAATCGTTTACTTGGATCAGTCTCCCACACAGGAAGACTGGCAGAGTTTTTGGAGGCAAACTGGGGGAAGAGTCTCTCACTGGAATCCATGGAGTTCCATATGGCTTTTTCCCTGCTCCCCATCTCCCCATTCCACGGTACCTGAAGTTCATGGTCCTGGTTCTGCCTTCTTTATATTAAACCTCTAATTATACATGAGCAGGAAGGAATTTCAACTCCTTCCTGATTTTATCCAGCCATTTAGACAATCCTTGTGTTTTCAGTCCCATGTTCTCCAATATGGCAATGCCAGGAAACCTTAATTCCTGAGACTTTCTGGGGTCCTGAGACACAAATAAGATTCCTCAATACACTGTCAAATTAATTATCACCAGTGCATCTGCTTCCCAGCTGTTAATACTGTCTTGGTATCTCTTTTCCACTATGATTGCTGCTTCTAATTTCTTCACCTCTTTACTCCTCTACTATCATTATAATGGACACTTTGGAGGAGTAGGGTTCAAAGTACATTCTATTAAAATCCACTAGGTTTAACAGAATTCCCAGTTTGGTTTATTTAGTCATCATTATTTTATTAAGTATTTCTAATGTTTATTAAATTAAAGTTTCTTGCCACATTTTCAAATGTGTGTACCGACATGGAGATTTTTTTTTAAAGGTTTTATTATTTATTTACTTATTTATTTGCGAGAGAGAGAGAGAGAGAGAGAACGAGAGAGAGAAAGAAGGAGCAGAGGAAGAGGAACAAGCAAACTCCACACCAGGTGTGGTGCCAACATAGGACTCAATCCCATGACCCTGAGATTATGATCTGGGCCGAAATCAAGATTCAGTCCCTTAACTGTCTGAGCCACCCAGGTGCCCCTGCAACATGGAGATTTTTAAAAATAGTGTTCTTGGGTGAATTATTAAGTATATTCTATATTAAGAGTATTGCCATATTTGCGTGTTTATATCTAGCTCTCTGTTCTGCTCTGTTGATTTACAATATGTCTGTTTTTATGCCCGTCACACACTGTTTTGATTACTGTAGCTTTGTAAAATTTTTTTTTAAGTTGGGAAGTATGAAACCTCCAGCTTTTTTCTTTCTCAAGACTGTTTTGGCTATTTGGGTTCTTTGCCTAATTGTAAGTTAGCTTTTCACCTTTCATGAAAACTTTCATTGGGATTTTGGTAAAGATTGCATTGAATCTGTAGGTCACTTTGAGTTATATGGATGTTTTAACAATATGAAGTCTTTCAAGCAATGAACATGGGATGTCCTTCCATTTGTTTGTGTCTTTAATTCCTGTCAGCAATATTTTATCGTTTTCAGTGTACAAGTCTTTGGCTTCCTTGTTTAAGTTTTTTCATCTTTTGATTCTTTTCTCTCTCTCTCTCTCTCTTTTTTTTTTTTGGTGTATCTTCTATAGGCATTTTCTTTGTGGCTACAATGGGCTTATAAAAAATATAATAATAGCAATCTATTTAAGATGGTGAGAATTTAACTTCAATCATTTACAAATACTTCACACTTTTCTTCCACACACTTTATATTTTTCTTTTTAAAAGATTTTATTTATTTATTTATTTATTTATTTATTTATTTATTTATTTAGCAGAGAGAGACACAGCAAGAGAGGGAACACAAGCAGGGGGAGTAGGAGAGGGAGAAGCAGGCTTCCCCACAGAGCAGGGAGCCCGATGCGGGGCTCGATCCCAGGACCCCGGGATCACGACCTGAGCCGAAGGCAGACGCTTAATGACTGAGCCAACCAGGCACCCCACACACTTTATATTTTTCATTATTTTAATTATTTTATTAACTTTTGAAAAATACCTGTATATGAAATTACATTTTTCTTAACAACAGTCCTAAGTTTTTCATTATTCTAGTCTCCAACAATGACAAGGAACTTAGCACGTTTGTTATCAATAGGACATCCCTCCCAATCTTGTCAGTATTTAGACTTTTATTTTTATTTTGACACAAGAGTACTATTTGTTTAAATTTACTAATAGTTTTAATCAAATTGTGTGTTCATTATTTTATTTTTTTCACCCCTTCCCTTTGGCATTACCTTATTTTTCCCAAGTGAGTAATTGTGTTAGATCTTTCAATAAAAGTATGTAAAGAATTAATTCTCTGAATGTCTGTAATCACATTTATTCCTTCATCATTTTAATAATATTTCAAATTTATATTGAATTCCAGGTTGACAACAATTTTTCCTTACCTTTTAGAAGATAATACTTTATTATTTACTTGTTACTGAGATTGCCATTTCCACTCCATTGTAAATAATACATATTTTCTAAAATTTTAAAGATTTTTTTTCCTTGATCTTTAATAATGCAGCATCACCCAAATGTGACTGGCTATGATTTTTTTTTCATTCATCCTACTCAGGATTTGAAAAGTCCTAGGATTAATTTCTTCAATTATGAAAAACTTACAGCTATTGTTTTTTCATACTGCTTCTTTAAAATTTCCAACAATTTTATTTCAGAATCAACATTGGACTTACATTGGAGCTTCTTGGTGTGCTTTTAAAAGTGCTCTTTCTTATTTTTACCTTTATCTCTTTGTGTTATGATTCAGATGAATATCTCAGTGTAATATTTCAATGCCTTTATTTTTAATTGCACTTAGTATAAATTCATAATGTCTATTGTGACAAGTTAAGAATTTAATAACCATCTATAGCAATTCCAAGTTCTCTAATTTATTCTTTTTCATATCCACCTGATTTTGTTTCATGAACACCTGTTTTTGTTTTATAATTTTATAAATTTTGATTTATTAAAATGAAAGTTATAACTTTCTTTGAGTAATTGAGTACACTCAATTTGTTTATTTCAAATTCTTTTTCAGACTTCTACACAATATCAAATTCATTTGTGATCAACTTATATTATGACAGTAGGCTATTGTGAAGGGAATATTTTTGGTTTATTTTTTCCCTTCTCTCTCTCGGTTCACATCTGTCTTACTAGTTAGTGGTCTTTGAAGTTTTCTCACCTGGCTTCTATGTCCCTAGTACTGAACCAACACGTAAAGCTTCTGTTCTGTTGGGGTGTAGAAGATAGTATACAACACACCAGTCTGGTGAACTACTTTGTTCAATTTCTGGTCAAGGGGCCCTCGTTGTGCTCTCATTTCTCAACACCAAGCTTCCTACAATAGAGTCCCCATGGAGTTTTGAAATAGCTACTGACTTCATAGAGTCTGACTCTTGGTCTTCATCTTGTGGGGAATACTTTTAGTTTCCTTTGAACCACAAGTGCCAAACTGTGGCTGATTTTGCTTACTCCTATGTCCATAGCCCAGAAGTTCTGTGGCTTTGTTTTTGTTCCTTTTATGATTCTTAGAGATGTATACCTCGGTGCTACCTTTTATAAGCTCTAATTTTATAGTTTATTTTTTAATATTATGAGGAGAGTAGAAATGTGCCTTAAAACATCACCTCATTGGAGAATATAGAGAAACATTCCTGTCTACCTTTCAGTACAACCTTTCTGCAAATCCTTTTGATTTACCCAGTGATGAGTTATTTCACTGCATGTCACTTTACTTTGACTTCTAAGCACTAAGGTAATACTTGTAAAAACAGATGTCAGTTTTAAGCCTAGGACCTTATTTTCAGAACAGAATTTTGCTTCTTCCACCTAACTCTTCCCACAAATCTCGGTTCAGAGCTAAACACATTTCTGGAACTAGGGAAACTGCAGGTTACAGGTAAACTTAATCAGTATATAGACTAAGATATAGTAGAGTTATAACAAAACCACTTACATAGGGTTCAGCTTTTATAAAATCTCTGTAAAATCAATGTTATAAAAATAGAAAGTACCACTTATTATTAACATGCCTTTTATATATAATTTATGTACAATTCATTTAATGCTTAACAACAAAAGTGTTTATGGACCCTTTTAAACACTGGAAGGAAATATGTCCTGGATTCAAACTTTTTTGACAAAGGAAATTCAGGAAGTTAGCGGCTGGGCTGGAATTAGAATCCAAGTCTGTATGATTCTTCAGTCATGATCTTAACTTTGTTGTTATTACTACATTGGCTTCATGTCTAATTTTGAAATCTTTGGGTTTTGACAGAAAATACTGTCTAAACTAAAAGAAAAAAGATGTATTAACTTATGTAACTGGGAAGTCTTGGGGTAAAACTGGAGTTAGGAATTTTTTTTTTAAGAAAGGTTTTATTTATTTATTTGACAGAGAGAGGGAGAGCGCACACAAGCAGGGAGAGCAGAAAGCAGAGGGAGAGGGAGAAGCAGACTCCCCGCTGAGCAGAGAGCCTAATGGAGGGCTTGATCCCAGGACCTCAGGATCATGACCTGAGCCAAAGGCAGACACTTAAAAACTGAGCCACCCAGCTGCCCCAGGAATTAGGAATTTTTAAGCTATCTATAGGCTCAAACAACATCACGAGGATGTGATTTCTCCTGGCTCCTGGCTGGACTCTCCTCCATTTCTTGGCATTATTTTCAGATCTGTGTAGTAGTAGAATGGCTATAGCAGTCACAGGTCACATCCTCTCAGGTTCAAGTCCCAAGAAAAAGAGGTATTCTCTTCCCAGCAGCTCTCACACTTGCCTTTATAATCACCCTGATTGGAGAAACTTGGCTCCTGAGCCCTCCTGCTCACCAATCAGTGAGGCCAGGGAATTGCCTGTACTGAGTGATCTAAGCCTAGGTTCTATGTTCCATCCCTGTAGAAAGAGGATGGGATCCACCCAAATGATGGATTCTTCCTCCCAAATTGTCAGCATTCACCAGAAATCAACCAGAGGTTGTTAGAGGGCCCGAAACAGATACATGTCTACCTCAGTTGTGAACAATAGTTGAGAAGATTTTACTACTAAAACATGTTGTCCATTAGCATCAAACGTCTCCTACTTCCGCAAGAAATAAGATGTGTAAAATATACTTTTGAGCTAAGGAAAGCTATCAGTATTGAAAATACTCTGGGATGATGCTCTGAAAGCACAGTGTGAGGCAGTATTACTTGTCTAAATTGATGCCTGCCTTTTATTCACTTGGAAGAAGAGACGTGGATTCATGGCAGTTGAGGAGGTGTGAGGGATGCTTAACTTGATTGAGAAAGGTTAATTACATGTGAAATGAGGCTGGGATTCAGAGGATGTTTGCTCTAGATTTTGTGTAATGTTATATTAACACTGGGATTCTCTTTATTCTATTAACAAAATAAACTCATTTTGTTTGGTTTCATTTCACACTTGCTTTAATCCCACTGAACATTTATACTATTATTTAATTTTACTAAACATTTGTGGATAGTAAAATACCTATACAATTAAGCAACTACAGGATATTAAAGACACCCAGTTCTTACAGAGATTTGATCTGCTAATTAGCCACACCAATTTTATGGATCATTGCATCTCACTTAAAATATATTGTTATACGTTTATAATCTTTCCATAATGAGCTTTTATTGAGTGCATGGGCCAACTTCTGTGTGATGTACAAGAGAAACTCCCTTTCCTCCCCCTAAAAAATATGTTCACAGACCTAGTAAATCACAATAACATTCTATTGAAAATGGTCCTCTTGGCATTATTAAACAGCTTATTTGGGACCACAGTGGAAAATGCATATACCTGAGGAGGGGAGAGTCAGAGTGTTATCCAAAGAAGTTCAATAAAAGAGAAGGATGGAGAGGAGGAAAACCAACATTTAATAAATTGATGTCAATATAAATTTATGGAGAAAACATATGAGGGTCAGATTTTCTTTATCACAGTGATCTAATACAGTCTTTGCATTTTGGCCTTTCTGTTACTTAAACAGGCTAACCTAACATTTTCTAGTTTCTCCACAGGAGCTTTCATTTTCAGAATTAAGTACTGACTTGAAATACATTTTAAAAACTTTAAATTAGCTACTCCTTGTTGAAAAGTATAGTCAGGTTGAAATGCCACCACTAAAGTTAAACAGTGATGGTCAAGAAATCACCCATACCTTTTGTGTCGTAGGAAATGGCTCACTGTAAAGAACCACCCTTCCTCACAGGACTTAGATAAGATTCACGAATGACCCCCTTGTATAACCTATGACAAGGCCGGATATAGACACTTCAAATTTCCATTTTCTATATTTGTTTATTTCTACTGACCCCCTTGGACAAACTACTAACTTTTCTTGGCCAAACCTTAGTCAGGGTTCTCTCTTTTCCTCAGGCCTCTGAACCTTGGCCCACGGTGGAGCACTACAACAGTGCAACAACCTCCCCTTAGCAGCCTCTCCAGAGAATCAGCTGACCTCTAGGAAAAACGTTCCCTGATCAGTGAGCTATTTATGCTCCTGGCTCATCGCACTCCTTAATACCAGGTTCTTTCTGGCCTTGTTTACTCCACCCTGTGAAAAAAAGCTGTTTGCTGCCTGACCTTTGAGACACTCGCAGATGTAATAATGGGAGCATTCTCCCTATGGCAATTAATAGTCCCACTGCCCCTATCACAACTGTCCCTTTCCCCCTGTTGAATAATTCTTTTGAATAATGTCTTTCCTTACCTAAGACTGGATTTCTTTCTTCGACTTAACGCTCTGTTTATTTAAGCCAGAGTATTTATTAGGAAGCATTTATGAGAGAAAAGTCTCATGATAATATTTGTTTTCTTTTTTTTTCTTAATAGAAATTTAGTAGCATATTTTTAGAGATGCTAACAGTACACATAAAGTTAGTTATTAATAGAAGGACATACTTCTTACACATTTAAACACCAAACAATGTTTCATATCACAAACTAAATGCAACAGCCTCACCACACCTTCCTGGATTCATTTCCTTTCTTTCTTTTTCTTTCTTTCTTTCTTTCTTTCTTTCTTTCTTTCTTTCTTTCTTTCTTTCTTTCTTTCTTTCTTTCTTTCTTTCTCTCTTTCTTCCTTCCTTCCTTCCTTCCTTCCTTCCTTCCTTCCTTCCTTCCTTCCTTCTCTCTCTGCCTCTCTCTTTCTTTCTTTGCCTTCCTGAATTCTTATCTCTATTAATGAGCCACCATTCTCACTGCTACCACACTGGAAATTCCAGTGCCATTTTTTAATTCTTCCTCAACTTATTCTCCATAATCAGCCAGTCACCAGGTCAATTGATTTTGCCTGTAATTAGTGTCCCTCACATTTCTCCCTTCTTTCTGGTTCCACTATCATCATGCTAATTCAAGCTGTCTTTGATACCTCATGTTACTACTGTAGTACTTTCATAATCTCAGTTTCAGTGAGACTTCCCCTCCCTCTGGTAAGATGAATGTGCGTTTCAAAAAAGATGGGGCTCTTGAGAAATTTGGGAACAGGATTGCAAATAGAAAGCTCACAACTATGTTTGAGAAAACCTATTTTTAAAATGCAATGAAAAGAAAAAAGTTGAATAATAAATACAGAGGAAATAAAGGAAAATAAGCTTCTGAAGATTGAAGTCAAGATCTTAAAAGTCAAGAATTCTTAAATGGATTAAGGGAAAACAGGCTGGGATTAAATATCTGTGTGTGAGAAAAAAATATGAAGAGGTACAAGACTGTTTCAATGTAATTGTCTCCAGTAAGTTCGAATTGGCCTTGGTAGTTCGCACTGGACAGCATCACAAATGGATGCTCCCGAGTTAAGTAGTGAGGCTGAGTCAGTCTGCTGGAAACTTATGCTTTCCTAAATTAGCTAAAGCAATATATCTGGAAATGCTTTGAGACTTTGTTAAGCTGGGATATTGGTTCCCATGTCTGTTCTTTATCATCATACCTTTTTTAATGTACCAGATACTGCAATTAATTTGGTGCTATGATCTAGGGTTGGGTTGTGTTTTGTTTTTTGAACTTTATTTCCTAATGATGGTGATTCAGTGGGGTGATTCAGGAGGGGACCAGGTAGTATTTTTATGGACTGGCAAAACTTTCCTCAGGCTGTTCCTTGTCCGTGAAGTGGCTGACTCAGGCAGAATAAAGAAAGGCACAACTTCTGAGCCTGGCATTATTCTCTGGAATTAGTAAAGTTCCAGGATCAGAGCCCAGCGTTGATAGCTATATCTTCTCCAACATGTTCTCCTGCTGACAGTGATTGTCACTGTGTTGAGAAGGCCAATAAGTTCTGAGCTACATCTCTAATATCAAATAAAACACCATGCTTCCCAGCCTTTATTTCTTTGATCACACTATTCCTTTTCTTGGATAATGTCCTTCCTCAAGAATATAAGATTTACTAGATTTGAAACTACTTGTGAGCATGAAATACACATTTACACGAAAACATTTTTATTGGAACTTACCTAATATAACACCACCTAGTACAGTAGGGTTGTGGTGGTAGAGAATTCCAGTTTCTTCTTCCTTTCAAAATAGATCCATCAAATGTTAGATGGATACACGTGGCCATGCACAAGTTACATTTTCCAACTTCTCTGGTTGCTAGGTATGACCCCGTAACTAAGTTTTGGCCAATTGGATATGAGTGGGAACAATGTGTAAAACTTCTGGGTGGTGTCCTCAAAGGGAACGAGCATTCTGTACATTTCTTCTTTCTTGCTTCTGATTGCCTGGAAAGCTGATGTGATAATTTGATGGCAGGAGCTGGAGCAGGAGTCTTGGTTATAATATGGAAGCTGCACGTGGAGGAAGACAGAGCCACCATATTAGTCCTGGACTGCTTACACTCAGACTGCAAGAAGTGACAGAGGTATTTTATCTTGTTTAAGTCACTGTTATTTTGGCATTTGCTGTAGGATGTGAACTATATGCTTTCTCTCAGTAAATCCTTGTTGAGTGAAAGAATGAGTAAGTACTGTGTCATTTAAATTGACCCTTTTTACTCTACTTTGGCTTTAAAGACTTGACATTGTATAGCTGTGCCAAGGAGCTTATCCAGAGACCCCAACTTGGAGGCCCTTGGGCTTGGTTTGTCACACAAACACATGTTGATAGGCCTATATATTGTTTTTAAATTAAAATGCTTATCAAAATTTATATCACAGAAGATTGCACATGAATATTCTTATTTCTGGACCCCATAAAACATCAGATGACATAGCAAGCCTCAGCCCACATTCTGGCTTTGCACCAAATGACAAAAATCAGTTGGGTCTTTAGATGGTGCATGTGGTCTTACATTTACCA
This sequence comes from Callorhinus ursinus, assembly GCF_003265705.2. Lineage (NCBI taxonomy): Eukaryota > Metazoa > Chordata > Mammalia > Carnivora > Otariidae > Callorhinus > Callorhinus ursinus. The sequence continues at coordinate 71,795,221 of NW_027397064.1, read as the reverse complement.
GTTCAAACCAGCTCCATTCATTTGTATGACCAACTGCCCATGTGGCCATTTGAGTTTGTGACCTGCCATGTAGTATTCTAATAAAAATGGGCTTCTGTTACTGATGAGTGCATACTGCTTCACATATGCACACTATCGGAATGGTCAAAGTAAAGCTGTTTCACTGGAATTTTCTTCTCTTATGAGCTCTTCCAGGTCAGGAGCTAATTACCCTTTGCCCTTTGTCCTTTACATTCACTCTGGTGAAAATCACACTTCTAAGCTGTTTTATGGCCTTTAATCTAATTGAAGGCAGAACTAGGGGCATCCTGCATGAGTTTAATCTTTCAAGCCAGTTTCAGCATGAATAACCCTTCCATAAACAGGCAGGTTTCCTCTCATGGGTTCTCTTCAAGTCATTTCCCTGAGAGTCAGATTACTTGCTTCCCAGAACAATAAATGGGCCTTATTAACAATTAGAACCCTAGCCCAATCTCATAATTGAGGAAAAAAATCTCCCTAATAAACCCCTCAGAAAATCAACATCTTCATCTGATTTACAATTTATTTTTTGTATGACAAACACAGATGATCTATGATTTATGATGGTTCAACTTCTGATTTTTCTACTTTATGATGGTGTGAAAGTAATATGCATTTAGTAGAAGCTATACTTTGAATGTTGAATTTTGATATTTTCCCAAACTATCGATCGGTGGTATGATCTTCTCTTGTGATATTGGGCAGCCAGCCACAGCAACTGGTCAGCCATGGGATCACGAGGGTGAACAACATATATACTTACCACCATCCTGTACCCATACACGCATTCTGTATTTCACTTTCAGTGTAGTATTCAATAAATCACTTGAGATACTCAATACTTTATTATAAAATAAGCTTTGTGTTAAATGATTTTTCCCAGCTGTAGGCTATTGTAAGTGTTTGAGCACATTTAAGGTAGGCTAGGCTAAGCTATGATGTCTGGTAGGTTAGGTATACTAAATGCATTTTGCCATGATATTTTCAACTTAAGGTGGGTTTAGCATGGTGTAACTTCACTGTAAGACGAGGAAGAGCTGTGCTGATACATGGGTAAAATTTACTTAATGCACTGCTGGGAATTAGTTATTAAAAACAAGTTAAAATGACATTGATGATTTTTTAATTGGAAAGAATCACTGAAAAGTTTTGAGATACTTTATATTTTTTTAAGATTTTATCTATTTATTTGTCAGAGAAGAGAGACAGAGGGAGAGCGAGCACACAAGCAGGGGCAGCGGAAGGCAGAGGGAGAAGCAGGCTTCCTGCTGAGCAGGGAGCCTGATGCGGGGCTCGATCCCAGGACCCTGGGATCATGACCTGAGCCAAAGGCAGACGCTTAACCAACTGAGCCACCCAGGCGTCCCGAGATACTTTAGATAAGAGGGATAAGATAGGGATGCTGACTGGAAGGGACTACTTATGCATTATAACTTTATAGAAATATTAATTAATTAATATGTACTATATATCATATTATATTATTTGTGTACATGAAATTAAATGTATTAACACAGAGATATTTGGATAGAAAAATTTTGGATACTTTATATTTAAAAAAATTTTTTAAATATACTAATAAGGAAATATAGCTAACATGCTATGAAATAAATACAGTAAGTTGTGTAATAATGTATGTGATACAATTCTTTGTATGTACTAAAACCCTTTATCTCCATATGTACACATACACATGAAAAAGTATTTAAAAATGAAATGCAAGTCCTGATGTTGACCCAATAATTCCATTTCTGAGAATATATATATATTTTTTTATTTAACTTTTTTTATTTTATTATTACGTTAGTCACCATACATTACATCATTAGTTTTTTTTATTATGCAAGAGACACTTTCAATCATGCAATAGTCTAGTTTCCTATTCTTTTTTTAATAATTTTTTATTGTTATGTTAATCACCATACATTACATCATTAGCTCTTGATGTAGTGTTCCATGATTCATTGTTTGTGCATAACACCCAGTGCTCCACGCAGAATGTGCCCTCTTTAATACCCATCACCAGGCTAACCCATCCCCCCACCCCCCCTCCCCTCTAGAACCCTGTTTGTTTTTCAGAGTCCATCGTCTCTCATGGTCCATCTCCCCCTCCGACTTACTCCCCTTCATTCTTCCCCTCCTGCTATCTTCTTCTTCTTTTTTTTTTCTTAACATATATTGCATTATTTGTTTCAGAAGTACAGATCCATGATTCATCAGTCTTGTACAATTCACAGCGCTCACCATAGCACATACCCTCCCCAATGTCTATCACCCAGCCACCCCATCCCTCCCACTCCGCACCACTCCAGCAATCCTCAGTTTGTTTCCTGAGATTAAGAATTCCTCATATCAGTGAGGTCATATGATACATGTCTTTCTCTGATTGACTTATTTCACTCAGCATAACACCCTCCAGTTCTATCCACGTCGTTGCAAATGGCAAGATCTCTGAGAATATATTTTAATTATTCTCAGTATAGTGAAAAACAAGTATTATGTGTACAAATACCTTAGGGAAATATTTTGGCTTTGAAAGATTAGAAACCATTTAAATATTCAATTATAAGGTACATGTTAATTATGACACATCCACAAAATTTAATGTTTAGTTCATAAAAATCAATATTACCAAAAGTATATAATGTCATGGAAACATTTGTGATTTAAAAGCAAGTGTAAAAATGTAGGATGCAAAATTAAATATTCAGTTTGGTAATAAAATAAAACATTTGGAAAAAATATTAGAAAAAATACATTTTGTTTTATACAGCATTATTAGGAAGTAAAAGATTTTGATAACTTCCAGTCATCTTGTCCACTGGGCAGCCTATAATATGAAGAACATAAAATATCATGGGGAAAAAGTATGTGCAGCTATTATTTTAATATCTAGGAAATCAGGCTTTTATCAATTTCAGCCAACTTCACATTTACCTCTAAATATACTTGTGAAGAATTTTAAAGAAACTCCAACTTAATATGTAATTTGAACACTAGAAACAAGTTGAATTTAAAAAAAAGGAAGAAACAAGTAGAATTTTGAATAGCCACATGATTTCTATACACATATTTCTATTTGAATTTGCCTATAAAGAGCAGTAGGCAAGAGTGTAGGCAAGACTGTAAACTCATGTCATCTCTGGGAATCCTGCTTGGGAATGGTGAATGGCTTTCTCTGTAATCATAAGTATTTTCATTAGAGAAAATTCCTGTTCAGTGGCTTTTATCTTACTGAAATCAACATCTGATTGGTCTTTTTTGCCTTCCTGTATTTCTCATTCATTTGGTTAAATGTGTTTCTATTTAAAAGTCTCCTTCTTTCTTCCACCTTTGCTATTTTTCTAGTTCAACGGTGAGAAAGGTGTGCCTTTTAGACCTTAACAATTTTCCAGAAAATTCAATCGAGACATTTATCTTCAAGGATTTGCTTGCACCATTGCTGTGATGGAAAGATTCCATTGCTAAGTTTGCTGATTTGCCCATTCATAATACAAAGTTACTCAAAGACCTGAGAAAACTCCTCATAGACTAAAACTTTCATGTGATCATCCAAGGCTTGACCAGTCTCTTCTCTCATGAGTTCATTCCTCTCCCCACATAGGGTGAGATACCTATACTCTCGTTCTCTGTTTAATGTTTGAGTAATAATGTGGTGGGATTTGAATGACAATCTGGAGAACAATAAGCGATGAACTCTTTGCATCCTCCATATTCTTCCCTTGCTCCGGAGTATCTCCCCAGGTAAGTCTGAAACCTTCTGCCAGTCACTTTTCTATAGAGTTTAGTAACCTTAGCCGTTGTTAGTATATTTTTGCTACAAATATCCCTTTTTATTGTCTTCTTTTTTACAGAGCCATGTATTACTTTGAATCTCTTGCAATATAAGCTAAACTGTAAATCACAATTCCAAATAGTAGGATTCTAGATATTTACCAGGAATGCAGATTTAACCTGTAGATATCTCTCTTTGTGGTCTTATGTACAACTTATATGAATTGCCAGATGACTTACAAATTAACTAGTTCTTATTTGTGTAGACACAGCTAAATTTCAGTTTATATTTGGATGACTAAATCACATTCTGATTTTAGAAATATAATTTTAATACAAATTATTTTTTCAAAGTGACTATTACAGTATTATTTTTTCTATGGTCCTTATAAAATTTACTATGTTAATTTCATTTCATTTTACTTTTCTCAATTATCGGTTTCCATTCCATTTTCAGGTGCATTAAACTGCACATATATTTAAATAATAGATCCCCACTCTGAGAGACAGATAATTAAATAAATAAAGTGGCCTGAGATGAGATGAGATGAGATGGTGAGCTGCTGTTTATGTTGAGACCCTTTGTCAGTTTTTCATTCTAGCCCACCGAGAAAGCTATATTCCATAGCAAAACAAACTCTTGCAGTTTAAAGAAAGTCAAGAAAGGAAAAATCTAGTCCCATACATTTCCCTTAGCTTTCTACTAGGAAAATATTATTCTAGCTCAACAAATGAGATGTGTGTAGTGATACATAAAAAAAAATTGTATATTTATGTATACGGTACTCATGTAAGGTATTCAGAAAGCTCAATCTTCAATACACTTGAAATTAAACGACTTTTGCTTTTATTAAATGCTGGACCAGCTTAATGTTGACAATCTGATAGAGAGAAAGGACTATGGAGGTACAGGTGCTCTCCTTAACCTAACAATTCTTTGTTTTCCATTGCTTTCTGGGTCATTCACATTTGCATTTTGAGAGAAGAAAGAAAAAAAAAAACAAACCGGGCTCTTCAGTAGATGCTTTACATATTAGTATAAATTAAGAGTAAGACACTTCACGTGGAAAAAAAAAATTACTGGCAGGGGAATGAGGCTCACTCCTCTAGGGGCACATTAGCGCATCTCACAACTGGTTGGTTGTGCCTTTGTCTTTATATCAAGGTCAGATTAAAGAGTTTTTTTGAGACAGAATGAAAAAATATAAGTGGAAAGTCAGCTATGGATATCTTTAAGTCTTTAAGATCTTAAGAGCATTAGAAAGGCACAGTGTTAATGATTTGTTTTGCTCAAAATCATGCACTATTTATAAGCATAATGATAATAAAACCAATACAAGGTGTACATTACTAAATTCACTACTTTGTATAGAAAAGTGTTCCATCATGCCCTATTCAGAAGTCTTTTCACATGCAAAGATGGAAAAAAGGCATTTTTTTTTCAGGAAAAATCATTAATATATTCAAGGTTTAACTTTCCTTTTACAAGTGTTTCTGAGTGTACCATATGGCACCAGTTAGACTTGAAGGTTTTCATTTGCTTTTTAAAAATCTGAGTGAGGTTTCCTTTCATAAGCTCATATACATGCTGGTTATTTTTTAATAAGCATAAAACTTCTATATAACACCAAATGCATGATTTAACAGGAAGGAATAAAAAATACATGGCGATATAATAATTGGCTCATTTAGTTAAGAGCCGCTTTGAAGCTTAATACTAAAGGATAAGCAGTCATTAGCTTATTAACTCAATTTGGACCCGGTACTTATTTTTTTTTTAAATAAGTGCTGGAATACATATCTTGACAAATTGCTAGATGCCTCTCCCCTTTCACTGCCCCCTCCCTAGTTCTATATTCACAAAGAGGAGTGGAGGTGTTCCTGCCAACTGAGGCAGTTGGGATAGAAACGTTAGTGTATTTGAGCAGATGTGTGTCAACATCACTCCACAAAAACAAAAAAAGAAAGAAAGAAAAAAAAGGTTGCCTGCACCCTGCATTGGCACAGAACATCCCCTAAAGAAAAGCTGCTATAATTCTGCACTTCCATTAAAAGTCTCCTACGAAATTACAGTCATGATACAGAAGATTCAAAGATTTCGGTGTACTTGCTGCAATCATTCTCTACCAGGCCTTGTTGACTGTGCTGAAGGAAAAGAAGGCGTCATACAAAACATTATCACACACTCTTTAGGAAGCGTAAGTAGGATTAATCAGTTGGCCTTCCTTGAGTCTTGTCATATTTTTGATAAAAGAACGAGTGTGAAAAGCTACTCTAGATTAAGGTATTTAGATGAATCATTTCCTTTTTAAGTTCGAAGGGCCTAATTTCTATGAGATTTTCAATTCAACTTCGGTTAATTTCTAAAAAGAGTCCTCTTACCCATGGAGAATTCATGGCTGATTTTCTCCAGTAAAATTAATGGAAGAAGATTGTATCTAAATGTAGTGGGAACATTGGAAAATGAAGACATTGGGATGTGCAAAGCAAAACAATTAATTTCTTATTGGATTCCTCATTAATAGATACAGAAATCCTTGGGGAATTACATAATTCTAAAGCTGACATTTACAAGGATAAATGACACCTACAATGTTCACCTGCCTTTCATAATTTTATCTAACTGTATATTCAATAAATATTAATTGAGCACATATTATTCACTATGCCTCATTTGAAATTTGTATGACTGACATGAAGGGTGTGATTCATATTCTCAAGAAACTAACAGTCCATGAAAAGAGGAGACAGTTATAATTTTAAAAATTATGATAGAGACACACAGTGTTACAGCAGCACATAACAGGTTATTCAGAACACATAACTCCAATGGACCTTCAAAAGATTAGTAAGAGTTATCCTGGTAGAGAAGGTGGTGAGAGTATCTATTACAAATAAGGAAAGGTTTGCAGCTGATGTGGCTTGAGTATCAGTGTGATAAATTAACGTGAAAGGAAGTTAGAAGGGAGCTGCAGATAACTGAAGGCTTTACATATTACATATAGTTTTTATTCAATCAACGAGGAAGCCCTAGAAGATTTTAATCATAAGAGTATCAAAATTAGATTGCATCACTGTAGAGGGTAGGTTAGCAAGCATATGAGAATTTGGAGGCAGCCACTACAGTAATTTAGGAGAAAAATAAGGGGACTTGAAGTAACCAATGGCATTGGAGTTATAGAGAAGACATGCAAAAGAAAGAAAAGAGAGCATATGTTGACAAGATTTCCTGCAGAGAAATTTTCTAGATGCCTCCCATTCTGGCTTGGGAGATTATCTATGTGATAGTACTCATCTCCAAATTGAGGGATACAGGAAGAGGATCAGGAAGTAAGGGTTATCATAGGGAGGAAGTGAGGATACATAAACAAAGAATTTGGAGTTTTATAGGTTGAATATACAGTGCAAATATTCAGTAGGTATTTGAGTAGCTGGGTCTTCAAGAAAGAAGTCACAGATGTTGAAGAATCTTTAGCATATAAATGGTAATTGTACTTCAAGAAAAGGATGTATAACAAAACTCATAAGAAAAGTGCATAGTGAGAAGAAAGTATGGCCAAGGACCTGCTGCTTGGAACATCAATATTTAAAGGGAAAGTAGATAAACTAAGAGTATCAAGGAACAAAAAGGGAAAGGAGGTGGGAAAGACAAGTAAAAAGAGTAGCACTGTGGGTGTTAAGATGGATAGTTAAGATGGGTTCATTCAAGACAGAAAGTTTGATTCACATAAATATCTAGCATTAAATATCTAGACAGAGGCCAAATAACATAAGGCCTACATTAACTATGTCATTGGTGTCCTTGGGGAGAAAGGTTTCATGCGGTAGGAAGAGGAAAAATCAGCTTATACTTCACCAGAGTGAACAGAAAGTTTCAAGAGGTTGGAAGATCAAAATCATGTATGTGTGTGTGTGTGTGTGTGTGTGTGTGTAAATTTTAATTGTAATTCCAGTATAATTAACATACAATGTTATGTTAGTTTTATATGTACAATATAGTGACTCAACAATTCTATACATTACTTGGTACACATCTCAAGGGCACTCCTTAATCCCCATCACTGATTTCACCCATCCCCTGCACAACTCCCCTCTGATATCCACCAGTTTGTTCTCTATAGGTAGGACTCTGTTTTTTGGTTTGTCTCTTTTTCTCTGTTCATTTGTTTTGTTTCTTAAATTCCACATATGAGTGAAATCATATGGTATTTGTCTTTCTCTGACTTATAAAATAGTATATATTTTTCAAAATAAAGTTGGTTTACTGGACAATAAAATATAATTGTAGAATGTTTCTACACTTCCCAAAAAAATTAACTGGGAGAAATGAGCAGACATCAGACATTCCATAGAAATTCCCAGGCAAAGAGATATATTTTTTTTGCTTGCTTCACTAAAAGCATTTATCTGAAAATAAAAAGACAATTTATATTAATACCAAAAAACGAAAGGTGAAAACTTGGAGAGAAGAGGAGGAGGAAGTCAGAAAAAAGGGGGGAGGGGCAAGTGGGAATTAGAGACAGAACTAAGATGGTTCAGGTTAAGGTTTCAGAAATAAATATGTTATCTTTGAGGCAAAGGTCTAAGATGTGGCTATGGATAAAAGGTGCCAAAGTGGAATAAAAAAAAGAGAGAGAGAGAGATTGGAGTTGGAAAGGTGTGGAATTGTGCCACACAAGTGGTAGCCTTGCTAACATTTTTGGAGTCTCCAAAAATGCTGGGAAAAGCTCAAGTGTAGGAAACCTTGATTATGATACCAAAGTCATCAAATTTTGTGGGAAGCCAACAATAAAGTAGATAAATGACATTGATAAGAAGTAGTCTTACCTGTAATCAGAGATGATAGTGAAAGCAGAGATCTAGGAAAGTGTTGGCCTTTTTTCCTGGGCAATGATAAGCATGGTGTGAATAAAGAGCAGCTTCTGCTAAAGAGAGCTGAAATGGGGGCCGTAATTTAGTTTTAGAGCCACATTTTGGTAAGCTATAGAGGAAGAAGTAAGGTCCAATGATGTGCATAAGAATTTGTATAAAAGAAGTGGTGATCTAAGAGAATAATAATTAGCGTCAAAACGAGCAAATGGTATAATTTTTAAAGTAAATCTGTCTCTATCCAATAAAGCTATTTTGGTCATTGTTGATTACTTTCACTTCAAGAGGACTAGCATTTCCTTCATTCAACTAATATGTATTGAGAACTTACTAATCACTCTTGAGTGATTTTTAAGCAAACTGAATAGCCTAAAGTTTAGTCCCTGCTGTTCTTGACTCATATTATTGACTCTCAGAGCTTGGGAGTCCAGATGGATTAGTTCATCCCTATACTATTCAGAAGTGACAAGCAGGCAACCTTCCCAAGGCTCTGAGATACATTATGTAAAAAAAAATACTACTGCTAGCAGTAATAACCAAATTTATTCTGAGACTTGATAGGATTCAATTATACACTGCATTGCATTTAGCAAATTAAAAGAATTTTTATTGAAATAATCATTAACCAGTTAATATGATTGGACTTTAATTTTTTGTGTTGAAACCTTATAGTTTACATTAAAGCCATTGACTTTGTTTTCCTTTCTTTGAAGGTAGGCATACCATTAAGCTATTCAACTTCCAAACTATGCTTTGCCATCTGCTTAGTCCGAATGGTTGTGTGGATTCGTTTCTTGTTAGGCTCTATTAAGTTTGCACCAACATAACATTTTAACCTCTAAACACAGGAAAAGCAACAAACAGGTGAAGATCAACAAACACTGCAGGAAGATTTTAAGTGACTAATCAGATGGAAGAAATGTCTAAAAAGAGCAGGCAGGAAAATGAAATACCAACTGTTGTAGCCACAAGCTTGAGAAGGTGAGAATAGATGGCTGCCTGCCAAGGAAATCTCAGGGCCTGTAAATCCAACGTGTTATTACAAATAGTGGCACTTGTACACTTGCACGTGCACACACACACACACACACACACACACACACTCATACCCACACCTATAAGAAAGCAACAGCAAATTTTAAACAGGGACCTGCGAACACCATCAGGGCTTTGCTGGGGAACTTCCACAGTGTAGATTTAGGTCAAACAGAAAGTATTATAGAGAATATTCAGTGAGGATGGATTTTAGACTCAGAAAGAAGAGGGTCAAATCCTGCTCTCCTCACTCAATGATCAGTTGCTGGCATATGTTCTTCAACCTTTTCTAAGTTTGTACTTCCTCAGTTTTAAAACAGGGGTTAAAAACAGTCCCTATGTCTAGGATTGTTACGGAGATGGAAGGTGGGAATGCCGGAAAGGTCTTCAAGGCTTACACAGAATAAACACTTCATATATGCTGGCAATCATCAATTAATGTGACTCCTTTGTTTCTTTGCTGCCCATTTACAGCTGTGCCCCCACTTTCCTTTAAAGTAGAAAGAGTTGTTGGGTGCATTTGCCTTGCCTTTCAAATACTGCTCTAGTTTCTCCTTCCTTATAACCCAAGTCTCCATATTATTTAGATTCCTCTACTCCCAAATCAGAAAGTGTTATGTCTTTTCCCTGTAAATGTATTCCTCTTTTATTACAAATGCCCTCTCTTCTTTCTGCTCACCTTCATGGCCCCTTTGAATTCTTAACTAAAACCCAAGTACTTTCTTTCACTGAACTCCTGTGTTGGTCACTTGTGTAGCCCTTTTAGAATTGTTGTAACATCTAAAAAAACCTCATCAGAAGATACTTTATTGGTCAACAAACCAATTTTTTAAAAAGATTTTATTTATTTATTTGACAGAGAGAGAGACAGCGAGAGAGGGAACACAAGCAGGGGGAGTGGGAGAGGGAGAAGCAGGCTTCCCACGGAGCAGGGAGCCCGACGCGGGGCTCAATACCGGGACCCTGGGATCATGACCCAAGCCGAAGGCAGACACTTAACGACTGAGCCACCCAGGCACCCCAACAAACCAATTTTTTAAACATATACCTAAAACTCTTTGTATTTTTAATCCTCAAGGCTTAGATAGTTCCATAATTTTAGCTTTATCATGACACAAACTCAAGGCTTGTAGGGCATACAGGCTCCCCTAGTTCATTAGAGTTTTAGTAAAAATTTGTGTTTTTTGGGACACCAAAAGCAATCTAAAATACATTTTCTTCTCATTACTTAAAATTTCTACAAGCTAAACAATGGGAAAAAATTTTTGAAAATGACTCTCCAGTGATAACCTTTGCACAGAAAGGCATGTTTATAATAAATTTGCCAGTTATGTTAATGAGATCTAAAGTGAGTATATTTCATCGTTCAGTAAATACTTTTTTGACCCTACCATTTACCAGGCATTGTTCTGGGCTCTGGAAATATAACAGTCAACCAGACAGATAAGGTCTTACAAGTAAGTAAATTAATAAATGCCATATTTTAAGATAGTGGTGAATGCCATAACAAAAATAGTAGAGGAAAACCAACTACAGAATTATTGAAAGATCAGGAGGTTAAATTGAATAGTCAGGTAAGTTTTAAACATAAAGATGACATTTGAGCTAAAGCCTATATAGTAAAACGCTACATTCCAGATAGAGGCATCACTAAGTGTAAGGAGTAGGAGGCAAAGTTCTGCTTTTATGATCAAGAGAGGAGATTGAGAGTAGCGTATAAGAGAAATGTATCAGGAGATCATGTTGGACTTTGTAAGCTTTTTTAAGCAATCAGAAGCCATTGAAGGGTTTTAGGAAGAGAATTGATACAAATTTTTCAAAGATCTCGCTGGATGCCATACAGATCAAAATTAGAAGAGAACAAAAATAGAATCAGGTGATCATTTAATAGAATATTGCAATAGTTCAGGTGCTAGATTATAGATAGCCATTTGAGTTGGGATTGTAACAATCAAGATGCTGAAAAAAATATCAGACCCTTTCAAATTCTGGAGGCATAATCTATAGCATTGTTGATGGATTGAATGTTGGGGATGAGGGAAATGCCATCTGAGCAACTGAGTAAAGGGTAATATCGTTAACTAAGATGAAGCAGATTTGGCAGGAAGGAGGATTTAAGGGGAAGAAGACAATCAAAAGTTCATTTTGTGATTTTTAACTCCAGTTTTTGCTTCATTCATGTCTAGTAACCTTGTGTACTCCTTTTTTGGAATTTGCTTTGTCAATTTTTAAAGTTTTACCTATAGATAATTTCAAGCTTCTCTTTTGTAAGTCAAGTTGTTTTATAATCTGTTTCTGAGAAGGCCATGATCTAGAGTATTTATGTTTTGTTTCTGTTGCCTACATTTTTTTTTTTTTTTTTGGTGTTTCTCCTTTATGTTGTCTAAGTTCCTGTACTCCTGGTTATCTTAAACTGTGGGGTGCAAAACATTTTGGTAGATGTAATTTGAGGCTTAAGATGAATGCAACTACCTCCAGAAGGTTTGTGTGATTTCTGCTGCCAGACCTCTGGAGATACTAGTAATCCAGGATCAAGTTAAACTAAGTTCAAGATCAGAACTTTCCCTTAGATAATCCAGTCAACTCAAAATCATGCTGTAATTCCATGTGAGTGCTTTTCCCTGTCTATTTAGCCTTTTCCCCAAGGAATGAAATTCTTTGAGATCTCAGACCATGACTGGGGAAATTCTGCTGTCAAACTCCCAAATTTTTATGGATCTTAGTTTTGATTATTGTTCTGATCACTGTACAACTGCTGCCATGCTCACTTACCTCACTCAATTTCCATTTTCTCTGCACTTTAACTGATAATTCCTTATTGTCTTGTCAGATTTTTGTTGCTTTTCAGATGACTTTAAAATATGTCTTCTCGGAACTCCTGGATGGCTCAGATAGTTAAGCGTCTGCCTTTGGCTCAGGTCATGATCCCGGGGTCCTGGGATCGAGCCCCACATTGGGCTCCCTGCTCAGTGGGGAGCCTGCTTCTCCCTCTGCCTGCTGCTCCCCCTGCTTGTGCTCTCTCTCTCTGACAAATAAATAAATAAGATCTTTAAAAAATAAAATATATATTCTCTATTTCTTTTAGCTATCCGGGGGTAGGGAGGGGGAAAGATTGGTCGAATTATCTATCCAATCATTATGAGAAGCAAAGTGAAATATTTCATTTTAAATATGTAAAAGATTAAATGCCTGTTATTGACTAAGTGGAGAAAGTGAGTGGGAAAATGGATAATATGAGTCTAAAGCTCTCAGGAGAGTCCAGGATTAGAGGTACAATTTAGAGAGACATCAACATATGCATGTCTTGTAAAGCCATGGGATCACAGGGAATCACTTAAGATGTAAATGCAAAAAGAGAAGAATGTCAAAGGTCAAGGACCAGAGCTTCCAGAAAATAAGAGTTTAGAATGAGGAAGAGAAGCTGGCAGACTAGACAGAAGTAGCTAATGCTGTTTGAGGTAAACCAGGATATCTTGGTGCAACTAAAGTTAAGAAAAGGAAGTATTTCAAGGAGAGAAGATACCAATTGTGTCAAATACTCCTGAGAGTAAGTGAGAACAAAGAAGAAACAATTGATTTTGACAATAAGGAACTCATAAATAGAAACACTGTCAGGGAGCAGTGTGACTAAAACTTTAATAGAGTAGTCTGAAGAGGTAATATAACAAGTGGTGGAGACATTGAATGCTGACAACTCAGTACAGTTGACCTTGAGCAACGCAGGTTTGAATTACATGGATCCATTTACACATGATTGGGCTTTTTAAATATGTAAATACAGTATAATACTATAAATGTATTTTCTCTTCCTTATAACATTTTTCCTTCTATTTTTAATTTAAATTCAATTAGCCAACATGTAGTACATCATTAGTTTCAGATGTAGCATTCAATGATTCATCAGTTGCGTATAACACCCAGTGGACATCACATCATCTGCCCTCCTTAATACCCATCACCACCCATCTACTGCATCCCCCCACACATCTCCCCTTCCGCAACCATCAGTTTCCCAGAGTCAAGAGTCTCTCATGGTTTGTCTCCCTCTCTGATTTCTTCCCACTCACATTTCCCTCTCTTCCCCTATGATCCTCTGTGCTATTCCTTATATTCTACATATGAGTGAAACCATATGATAATTGTCTTTCTCTGATTGACTTATTTCACTTAGCATAGTACACTCCAGTTCCATCCATGTTCATGTAAATGGTAAGTATTCATCCTTTCTGATGGTTGAGTAATATTCCATTGCATATATATACCACATCTTCTTTATCCATTCATCTGTTAAAGGACATCTTGGCTCCTTCCACAGTTTGGTATGAACACTGGGGTGCAGGTGCCCCTTCATTTCACTACATCTGTATCTTTGGGGTAAATATCCAATAGTGCAATTGCTGGGTCATAGGGTAGTTCTATTTTTAACTTTTTGAGGGACCTCCATACCGTATTCCAGAGTGGCATTCCCACCAACGGTGTAAGAGGGTTCCCTTTCTCCACATCCTCGCCAACTTTTGTTGTTCCCTGTCTTGTTAATTTTAGCTATTCTAACTTGTGTAAGGTGGTATCTCATTCTGGTTTTGATTTGTATTTCCCTGATGATAAGTGATACGGAGCATTTTTTCATGTGTCTGTTAGCCATTTGTATGTCTTCTTTGGAGAAGTGTCTGTTCATGTCTTCTGCCCATTTATTAACTGGATTGTTTGTTTTTTGGGTGTTGAATTTGATGAGTTCTTTATAGATCTTGGATACCAGCCCTTTATCAGATATGTCATTTGCAAATATCTTTTCCCATTCCATAGGTTGCCTCTTAGTTTTGTTAACTGTTTCCTTTGCTGTGCAGAAGCTTTTAATCTTGATGAGGTCCCAATAGCTCATTTTTGCTTTTGTTTCCCTTCCTTTAGAGACATGTCTAGCAAGAAGTTGCTGCGGCCGAGGTCACAGAGGTTGCTGCCTGTGTTCTCCTCCAGGATTGTGATGGATTCCTGTCTCATATTTAGTTCTTTCATCTATTTTGAGTTTATCTTTGTGTATGGTGTAAGAGCATGGTCCAGTTTCATTCTTCTGCATGTGGTTGTCCAATTTTCTCAACACCATTTGTTGAAGAGACTGTCTTTTTTCCATTGGATATTTCTTCCTGCTTTGTGGAAGATTAGTTGACCATAGAGTTGAGGGTCCATTTCTGGGCTCTGTATTCTGTTCCATTGATCTATGTGTCTGTGTTTGTGCCAGTACCATACTGTCTTAATGATCACAGCTTTGTAATATAGCTTGACGTCAGGCATTGTGATGCCTCCAGATTTGATTTTCCTTTTCAACATTCCTCTGGCTATTTGGGGTCTTTTCTAGTTCCATACAAATTTTAGGATTGTTTGTTCTAGCTCTGTGAAAAAAGTCAATGGCATTTTAATAGGGATTGCCCTATAAGTGTAGATTGCTGTGGGTAGCATAAACATTTTAACAATATTTGTTCTTTCAACCCATGAGCATGGAATGTTTTTCCATTTCTTTGTGTTTTCCTCAATTTCTTTCATAAGTGTTCTGTAGTTTTTAGAGTACAGATCCTTTGCCCCTTTGGTTAGTTTTGTTCCTAATTATCTTATGATTTTTGGTATAATTGTAAATGGGATTGATTCCTTAAATTCTCTTTCTTCGTTCTCATTGTTAGTGTATAAAAATGCAACTGATTTCTGTGTGTTGATTTTATATCTTGTCACATTGCTGAATTGCTGTATGAGTTCTAGCAATTTGAGGGTAGAGTCTTTTGGTTTTCCACATAAAGTATCATGTCATCTGTGAAGAGTGAGAGTTTGACTTCTTTGCCAATTTAAATCCCTTTTATTTATTTTTGTTGTCTGATATTGAGGCTAGGACTTTTAGTACTATGTTGAACAACAGTGGTGAGAGTGGGGATCCCTGCCATGTTCCTGACCTTAGAGGAAAAGCTCTCACTTTTTCCCCATTGAGAATGATATTTGCTGTGGCCTTTTCATAGATGGCCTTTATGGTATTGAGATATGATCCCTCTATCTCTGCACTTTAAAGAGTTTTAATCAAGAAAGGATTCTGTATTTTGTCAAATGTTTTTTTCTGCCTCAATTGAGAGGATCATATGGTTCTTGTCTTTTCTTTTATTAGTGAGATCTATTGCATTGATTGATCTGCAAATGTTGAACCACCCTTGCATCCCAGGAATAAATCCTACTTGGTCGTGGTAATTAATCCTCTTAATGTACTGTTGGATCCTATTGGTTAGTATCTTGGTGAGTATTTTGGCATCCATGTTCGTCAGGGATATTTTGGTCTGTAATTCCTTTTGATGGGGTATTTTTCTGGTTTGGGAATCAAGGTAATCCTGGCCTTATAGAATGAGTTTGGAAGTTTTCCTTCCATTTCTATTTTTGTTTTTGAAACAGCTTCAGTAGAATAGGTATTATTTCTTCTTTAAATGTTTGGTAGAATTCCCCTGAGGAGCCATCTAGCCCTGGACTCTTGTTTTTTGGGAGGTTTTTGATTACTGCTTCAATTTCCTTGCCTGTTATTGGTCTGTTCAGATTTTCCATTTCTTCCAGTTTCAATCTTGGTAGTTTATAGGTTTCCAGGAATGCATCCATTTCTTACAGATTGCTTAATTTGTTGGCATATAGTTGCTCATAATATGTTGTGAAAATTGTAAGTCTTTCCTTGGTGTTGGTTGTGGTCTCTCCCCTTTCATTCATGATTTTATTAATTTGGGTCCTTTTTCTTCT
Organism: Callorhinus ursinus; assembly: GCF_003265705.2. Classification (NCBI taxonomy): domain Eukaryota; kingdom Metazoa; phylum Chordata; class Mammalia; order Carnivora; family Otariidae; genus Callorhinus; species Callorhinus ursinus. The sequence continues at coordinate 71,778,772 of NW_027397064.1, read as the reverse complement.
CTTTTGGATAGAGGTTTATTGATCTTATTAATTCTTTCATTATCTGCTCTACTGTTTTTCTGGATTCTATTTCATTGATTTCTGCTCTAATCTTTATTATTTCTCTTCTCCTGCTTGGTTTAGGTTTTATTTGTTGTTCTTTCTCCAGCTCCTTTAGGTGTAAGGTTAGCTTGTATATTTAAGATTTTTCTAATTTTTTGAGAAAGGCTTTATTGCAATGTACTTCCCTCTTAGAACTGTTTTTGCTGTACCCTAAAGGTTATAAACGGATGTGTTTTCATTATCATTAGGTTCCATGGATTTTTAAAATTCTTCTTTAATTTCCTGGTTGACCCATTCATTCTTTAGTAGGATGCTCTTTAACCTTCAAGTGTTTGAGTTCCTTCCAAATTTCCTCTTGTAATCGAGCTCAACTTTCAAAGCATTGTGGTCTGAAGATATGCAAGGAATAATCCTAATCTTTTGGTATTGGTTGAAACCTGATTTATGACCCAGTATGTGATCTATTCTGGAGAAAGTTCCATGTGCACTCAAGAAGAATGAGTATTCTGTTGTTTTAGGATGGAATGTTCAGTATATATTTCTGAAGTCCATCTGGTCTAGTGTGTCATTCAAAGCCCTTGTTTCTTTGTTGATCTTCTGCTTAGATTGCTGTGAGTGGGGTGTTGAAGTCCCCTACTATTAATGTATTATTATCAATGTGTTTCTTTACTTTGATTATTAATGGGTTTATATAATCTGTTGCTCCCATATTGGCATCATAAATATTTACAATTGTTATATCTTCTTGTTGGATAGGCCCTTTAATTATGATATAGTGTCCCTCTTCATCTCCTATTACAGTTTTTGGTTTAAAATTTAATTTGTCTGATATAAGGATTGCTACCCCTGCTTTATTTTGAGGTCCATTAGTGTGGTAAATGGTGCTCCACCCCCTCACTTTCAGTCTGAAGGTGTCTTTAGGTCTAAAATGAGTCTCATAAACAGCATATGGATGGGCCTTGTTTTTTTTATTCAATCTGATACCCTATGTCTTTTGATTGGAGAATTTAACCCAGTAAAGTCCTTGTTTCTGTAGATTGTCTCTGTTTCTTTCTGGTCTATGTTACTCTTGGGCTCTCTCTTTGCTTACAGGATCCCCCTTAATATTTCTTGCAGGGTTGGCTTGGTGGTCACATATTCTTTCAGTTTCTGTCTGTCCTAGAAGCTCTTTATCTCTCCTTCCATTCTGAATGACAGCCTTGCTGGATAAAGTATTCTTGGCTGCATATTCTTATTGAGTAGCCTGAATAGATCATGCTAGTCCTTTCTGGCCTGCCAGGTTTCTGTGAATAGGTCTGATGTTAGTCTGATGTTCCTCCCTCTGTAGGTGAGGAGCTCTTGTCTCAAGATGCTGTCAGGATTCTCTGTTTTACTCTAAAATTTGTAAGCTTCATTATTATATGTAGGGGTGTTGATCTATCTTTACTGATTTTGGAAGGAGTCCTCTCTCTCTCGGACATGAATGCTTGTTTCCTTCCCCAGATTAGGAAATTTCTCAGCTCCCTAATTTGCTCAAACACTTTTTGCCCCATCCCCTTCTTTTCACCCTCAGGCACCCCAATAATTCTGACATTGGTATATCTCATGGTATCATTAATTTCTCAAAGCCTTTTTTCATGGGCTATTAGTTGTTTTTCTCTTTATTTTCAAGTTCCTTCCTTTCCATCATCCTGTCTTCTAGATCACTTACTCTCTCTTCTGCCTTAGTCACCCTAACCATTAGAACACATCCAATTTAGACTGTGTCTCAGTTATATAGCATTTTTAACTTCAACCTGATTAGATCTCATTTCTGCACTAAGAGATTCACTAGTGTCTTTTATACTTTTTTCAAGCCCAGCTATTAACTTTATAGTTGTTATCCTGAATTCCATCTCTAACATCTTACTTATATCCATATCGATTAGATCTGTGGCAGAGAACATTACCTCTGGTTCTTTCTTTTGTTGTGAATTCCCCTTCTAGTCATTTGTCCAGAGAAGAATGGGTGAGCGAGTGAGCAGAATCAAAAATATCAACCATGAACCAAGCAAAAAACACACTAGAAAATCTGAAGCAGTTGGAAGCCAAAACAGAAAAGCAAACAAATCAAAACAAAACAAAAAAGAAAAATAAAAAAAAAAAGTTGGCGTGTGGGGAGAGAATATAATCTCACAGGGTGGACAAAGCAGGGTGATGCACATGTTCCTGAGTGAATTTTGGTCTGTGTGTTAGATGACACTAAATTCCAAAATTGCAAAGGAAGATATACATATACATATACAAATAAAATTGAATAAAGTGAGAAAAGGCCCAAAATGAAGCATATATCTATAAAATGTAGATGTAAAAAATAAAAGTTAAAAAGAGACTTAAAAACAAAGAATTGATGAAATAAGAAACTAGTTGAAACAGGAAAAAGAAATGGAAAATTTTAGAATGAAAGATAAATGAATCATGAGAAAAAAGCCTCGAGTCCTATATATTGTTTTTCCCTAGCATTGGAGTTTTAAAGTCTTGTGGATCCAAAAACTAGTTGTGCACCTGTTCTGCCAGTTGGTCTTCTGGGGGAGGGGCCTGCTGTGCTGCTTCTCAGGTGTCTTTGCCTGTGTGGAGTTGCACTGCTCCTTGCCAGAGGCTGGTCTCAATGTAAGCTGGTGCTCTGTGTGGCTTTTTTTCCCTGAATGCTTTCTGAGCCTCTTTAGAGGATCAGAATAAAAATGGCCATGCCCCAATCTCCAGCCCCAGAGCTGAAAGATCACAGTCCCCTGTATTAATAAACCCTCTGGGCCAAACTCCACAGCCTCCTTTTGTGTGTGCCCACAGCAATCTTCCTGGGGGGAGTCCAAGTGACCTGCCTTCCTGCCCTTTGTGTGCCTTGGGACTGAGAGTGGTTGTGGGCTCATGTGTGTACTGGCTTTACTGCTCCCAGGGGATAGCTGAGTGTCATCCTACTGTCCTTTCCAGGGCTGCTGCCCTGAAGGCTGTTGCCCAATTGTGGGCACACCAGTTCTGCCCATCCTGGGGATGGCAGATGGTCCATGTGTTCCAGTCCTTTTCAGGGTGCTCAAGTGGAGAGCAACCACCCAATCTGCCAGGCTCATGCTTTATGGTGACCCAAGTTGAGAGTCTCCTCCTGGGCTCTCTGACCATAACCAGTTTCCCCACTCCATTGCTTCGGCACTCTACTGGCTCAGGCAACCCCATTAGTTCTCTGTTTCCTGGGATCCTGAGACCACACTGACCCACCTACAATTCTGCCCTTTTCATGTTCTGAGACCCTTACACACAAGGATGTCTCTCACTGGAGCAGATTTTTAAGGGTTCTGATTTTGCCCTCTGGGGCTATAACACTTTCCAGTAGCTGACTTATGGAGGCTCCCTCCCCCCTCCCATTTATCTTCCAATATCTCCCCTCAATTTCACATCTCCGCACCTCCTTCCTTGCAAAAAGCAGTTGATTTTCTACTTGTTCCAGATATATTTTGTTACATCTCAGACTGAATTCATGGGTGTTCAGATGGTTTGATAGTTATCCAGCTAAATTCAAGGGACCAGATGGAATGAGGTCCCCTACTCTTCCACCATCTTTTCAATCCCTTATGACATTCTTAATAACATTTTTTTCTCTAGCTTAATTTTTACAAGAATACAGTATATAATAAACATACAGAAAATGTTTTACCTGTGAAATCTTCTGGTCAAAAATAGGCTGTGAGTAATTAGGTTTTGGAGGAGTAGAAAGTTATATGTGGTTTTTCAACTATGTGGGGGGTTGATGCCCCTCATCCCTGTGTCTTGTTCAAGAGTCCAGTGGTACTAACTTTCTATGGGTAGATGGGGAAGTTGATAGAGGAGAATTTATGATCAAAGTGGGGTACTTTTAAGTAGAAAATGACATGAGTGCTTTCTGATGAAACTGATTTTGTAGAGAGGGAAGAATTGCTGATGTGGAAGAGAGTAGGAATACCTGCAGATGTAAAGTATTTGAGTGGGCAAGAGGGGAGACAATCAAGACACCATGGGATTAGGAACATTTCTTTTATTGTGATTAGGGAGCAGAGCAAGTAGGTTGATATCTATATAGGTTGATAAAATTGATGGTGGGCATTTATGTTTTTATTGGTTTTATTGGTCTTCATGGAGGATAGACTTATTTCCCAAATGTTTCTTATCTCTGACAAGAAGTTGCATGTTGGGGAAGAACAAAGAGAAACATATCCAGGAGAGTGTGACTAGGATTATAAGTGATCTCAAAATTTCACTACTTAAGGAGTGAATACAGGTATATTTAGTCTCTTGAAAAGGCTTTGGGAAGACATGCTTCAAATAACTGAAGGGTAATCATGAAGCAGAGGCAATGGTCTTTTGTGTGTGTAGCTGCAGAACACAGAGCTAGGACCAGTGGAGAGAAGTTACAGGAGACAGATTTCAATTCATAATAAAAATAAACTTTGTAATAACCAGAATTTTGCAATTGTGAGGTTGTAAAATTTCCTTTACAGAAAATGTTCAGAGAGCTAGCTGAACTCCATGAGGACATTGTGAAGATAGCACTTGCATTGAAAGGAGAAATTATGTTAGAAGCTTTCAATGTGTACTGGAAGTGAATTCCATGAATTGTGTGACGGGTTCGTCTTCTCAAATCATCTCTCAGCAATGTTCCTTATGTTTTGCTCTCAACTGTAGCATTGTAGCATCTCAATTATTCTTAATGGAGACTTTGAAAACAGTTGTGGTGAGATAGGAAATATAGTTCAGATTGCCCCTTACCGTCACATTTTACAAGCTTTACAGACAAAACATGCAGTATGATAGAATTCCTCTGCCCTAGGACTGTCAGAAAAACTAGAGGAATCCCATATCCAATTTCCAGTTTCTCCTTCTTTTAGTACTTTTGAACTTGAATCTGTGCATAAGATGCTTCAATGGGGTTATTGCTTAATTAATTAGAGACAAGAGAAGAATAAAATTTTAAAGAAAGAATTGTAGATTACAGAGTCTGCTGTTCAGCAATGACATAGACTAATTTGACAATTGAAGGGTCAGTACCTGCAAAAGTAAGGACACTGCTTACAAGCATTAGCATCCAACTAGTAACAATGTGCACGCCAGGATAATGAACTTAAAACAATAGTAATTAGCAGGCTAAGACAAAGGATTAAAATTAAAAATGAATGGTGCAGTGCTTTCGCTTCCTTGTAGAACAGCATTAAGCCAACTTAATCCATTTTAATTCATTGTGAAACCTGCAGTGCAAATGAGGTGGATTCAAGGGTCAGGTTCAGCTCCTGAGAAAGTGCGATACATTCACCTGTGACAATTCTTTCTGGAATGATAAAGTAAGGGAAGTCTCTTAAGAACTCTGAGTGACTCCACAAGGTCCCCAGAGATCAGGTGTCAAAGTTGTCTATCAGATGCCTGAAAAGAAAAAAGGGAAGCATTACTCAATGCTATTGTGAGACAGTTGTCATTGACTGATCAGGCCTTTGAAGCACGCTTTCACAGTCAATGAAACCACCTGAATAGATGAAAGCCAGACAGCTTCTGACAAACAAGAGTCTATGGAATATTCATTGTGCATCTGGGAGGGAAAGATTAATGTATTAGAAATTAAAATGGGACCAGAATGTATGATCTTGCTCTAACACTTGGCCAGACCTGTGTCACCCATTGCTAGTGCCTGAAGTCAACAGACAATTCTGCCAAGGTAACTGAGAATCATTAAGCATCCTGCTATTGTGCATGGTGAATAATAAAACTTTCCTCCTATTCTTTGCCTGGAGCCAACAATGAATAATTCTGGAGCTATTTGCAATGTTAACAGCACCTATCTTGCCCATCCATTCCTTTACGATAAGGATGGAAATATGCATTTCAACAGTCTGTACAGATACTGATTCACAGGCATTTCAAAGGACACCTGTCACTCAAGTGAAGGACCTGTCAGTCTTCAATGTATGATGGTGCCAAGAAAATGGCCAAAAAGATTATCTGTACTTTATTTCTCCCCTTTTTCAGATTAAAACACTGTTACATTTGCCATAGACTGACAAGTGATTTACACTGGCAACTGTAACGTGTTTAAGACCAGAAAAAAAGCTATTCTCTTAGGCAGGCGTATTCTTCCAAGGTTTACAACTGTATCAAATATACTATCGCAAATGTGATCTGGGCCATACAGAATGTCATTATGCTTGATATTAGAAGCATTTAATCTGTTTGCTGACATAAAGGTGACATTGATAGAGTTGTATTTTTGATGTCAGTACCCAAGTAAATTTACTTTTAGGAAATTACAAGTAGACTAGAATTACAAGGAGTCCTTAGAGTATGACCAGCTTTGTACTGGACATCTTCATTAAAATTATATGTGAGCAACTCAAGATTTTGCTTCATCAGTGCATCAGTGAGTATGGTTTAGAATAACACAACTTCCATAATCAATTGAAATTCATGTCGCTTATTAAAAAGCTAAAATCCAACTACCAAAGAGATGCAATATTTCCTTCCCCGGGACCAAAATTATGACCGCTATCTAGATTTTCAGAGATCTTCAAAGTTTTATTCCCCTGTGTAAACACTGTGATCCTCATCAGGATCCCAATATTTATTAAACAAATTATTCTGCCTCTTCCAACTACAGTTAATAACTAAATTAAATTTTAAATTAATAAACTTCAAAGAGGTCCACCTTCCTCCCCCCAGTTGAAGGTCACAAGAGCTCATCTTTTTACCAGGGTGTTATGGATCTTTTCTTTTTCCCTAAGAATAATGAGCCTATTACACTCCCTGTTGACCAAAAGGTAATTCTTGGGTATTTTAATGTTACTCATGCAAAAAAAGAAGGCTTGCATTTGATACATTAAAGAACTGAGCTGTGAATTTCTTCAGCCTCTGGTTAGTGAGTGATTCCTCTCTTTCTTTTTGACAAGTAGTTCTTATAAATATCAATCTTTTTTTTTCTTAATATTATGAGTCTGTGGTCTTTTTGCATGTAAATCCATAGGATATATTTTAAACCAAGGAATTGTTCTGTCAAGAAATTGTCCAAATCTCCCTAGCACTGAAGGATACATTGTAGCAATTAGAACTAACTTTATTACTTTGTGATAGATAGATAGATAGATAGATAGATAGATAGATAGATAGATAGTCAGGAAAAGCTAAAAATGATATTCTAACTTGAGGCTCTCAAACTCATACAACTATTGTAAAGTTACAAAAAATTCATTAAAATCACTGATAGTGATATAATACAGTTAAATTATCATTTAAAACATTCTCTCATGAAACCCTATTATAATGAAAATGGGTGAGGCAAAGAGATAAGACAGAAATTGTCTTGGGCAGAGAAGACAATGATTACTTATAGCTAGATTTCCAGTACTGTGGTATGTAAACATGAGGGTTCTATAAATCTCTAATTCTCTCCTTTCTTTATAGTGAATTTTTTATAGCCAAAGTCTATAATCCAGTCATTGCAGATAATTTTCCCAGAACTGATTTCTAAAAAAAGAGATTTTTTGAAACCTCTAAACATTGACCAGAAGTTGTTTAAAATGTCTCCTTAGGCATTCTGCTGTAATAAATTACAAAACAAATGTATTAGGTCCCAATAACATATCAAATTTTTCAGTGGTTTCCTTGAGTATCAAGATGTTAATCACCCACATATTCTTGAGATACTCATTTTGAGTCATTTCTCTTCTCACTACTTTTCTACCTTTCCTAAGTATGTGTTTAAATTTCTCATGTTTAAGGTAGTTAGATTTCCTCTTTCCCTTTGTACTAATATCAATTTACAATGTAGTCATTTAATTTTTATAGCACTCCTTGGAGGTACTATTACCACCCCCATTTTACAGATGTGGAAACAGTCCAAGATCATGCAGTTAGATTTAAATTCAGCCAGCTTGACTCCAGAGTCTATTCTCAAAGTAACATACCCAAAAAGAGGTACTTTGTCTTAGGATGAACTTACAATCAGAGAGTACCTAAGGCAGTAAGATAAATTAAGGTTAACGTACTTTTTACTATAAACTCCTTGAGAAATAAATTTAATTGTCACACAACATTTACTCACATAACACAAACATTCTCTAATGGGTATTTAAACAATAACAAAAGTAGTCCATTTTAATAATTTCTATTCAAGTGTTTTAAAATGATGCCAGCATGAGGAAGGAAAAGCATTTATATTCTCAACTCTATGTGTTACTACATTATATTACTTTTCGTACTCTGGATTTTCCCTAGTAAAGCCTATTTCTACTAGCTCCAAAGCACAACAGATCTAAAATTCAGTTTGTATGACATCATATTTCCAACATTTAATTGTTGCAGCACGACATATACTATAATTTACGATGAATGGATTATAGAACAATCAAATATCATGTCAGGAGAATAGCAACAGTGCAAAGCATTATTTCCAGATTTTCTAACTGATTGGAAGCAAAGTCTATGTATCTAGACCAAAGCACAGTGATTTTTTCCCCTACAAATTCACCTATCTCTAAATATGTCCTTTGATGTCCATTGTATCAATAGTCACAAATTTGTAGATTTTATCAATTGACATTAGATTTTATATATAAAATTATACCAAGTACTCTAGTAGTCCAGAAACTAACTAGGATGTTACTTGCAATTAGCTCAACATGTGATGATAAGTGGCTGGGTTTGGGAAAGAAAAAGATGGCAGGAAAGTGAGAGAGATTTCTGAACTATGAGATCCCAATTAATCTCTGGCAGAAATGAGACTTAGAGGCCGTCTAGTTTTCCATCATCACTTCTCAACAGAACCCATGGCCAAGAATTTGTCTTTTGACTAAAAAAGATAGAAGTAGTTTGAGTATGATGGGGGATGGGGACATGTTGCATCTATTCCCCATGGATGCGGAAGTTGACTGAGTCTCCCTAAAGATAAGGGTTAGCCTGAAAAGTGTAGAGTTGTTTTCTTGAGAAACTTGGTGAGGCTCTTGGAACACCCAATGTGCTGTAGGTCTAGGGGAAGGAGAGGCCTATTCTGCATCCCTTACTCTCACTTCTGGCCATGGCAACATGTTTGGCATTCCAAGAATGACCCATCTCATTTGTGTTATGGATGAGACCATGAACCCCAGGAGAGCAGTGAAGCAGTTTCAAGGTGCCTACTCCTTCAACAAATTTGAAATCTGTGGAAGCAAAGGGTAAGAATATGAGGAGATTTGTCTACAAACACATGTGATACATACTCCAGATATTCCCAGAATAGCTTGGGAGACTGGGTTCTAGGTCATAGCTAGCAACAAAATAAAGATATGAATGCCCACTGTCCTCATTTGTAACCATAGTCTGACTAAACTTGGGGACACGGGTTAAATTTAATGGAGAAATTTTGGGGATGTGTTATTTGGTGATAAGAATTAGAGATGACCCATAAGCATAAAATATACACTGGATGTTAAAGACTTAGCATTAAAAAGGTAAGATATCTCATTTATAAATTTTATATTGATTAGACATACAAATGATATTTTGGATTACATAAAATATATTATCAACATTAATTTTGACCATTTCTTTTCATTTTTCTGAATGCGGCTATTAACAATTTAAAATTATATATATAGCTCTCATTTCTGGCTTATAATATATTTCTATTTGATAGTACTGCCCTCGACAGTGCCTCCCAGGCTGTGGCAATTGGAATGGAATGGTGGCGATCTAGATTATTTTAGTCTATAAAGAGATTTACTTTACTTTAATTATGTATATATTTTAATATATTAGAAGAAAATAATGGACATATCAAACCATGGCTTTATATAGTATTGCTTTAGGATAAAGATAAAGTAGCTAGCATCATGATAATCCTGTTTACATAGACCCAGGAATTACCAATACCACAAACATTCCATTATAAACTCTTCAGAAACACTGATCATGCAGATGATTCCAATTGCTAGTATCTTGAATTTCTATGTTTACTCCCGCATTCTTTCAATTCATACCTCATACTATAATACATATAGTCAGTTGACTATATGTAGTGTGATAAGAACTTCAAACCTTTCCAAACAAAACTTCTAACATGGAAAATCATACACCTGCTTAGAACTGATATATGAATATATCTTGCATATGAATATGTTTATTTGAACAATAAAAATTTATTCTTACAATGCATGCTTCTTACATCAGTATTCCCTTAAAAGACCAAATGAATCACATAGATGCAATAAGGCCAATACTGGAGCTATAAAGTGTTGAATTCTCTCAACTCTAAGATCTAGTTAGGAAATCATCTAAAAGCTCCCTGAAAGTGTATTCATACACTCAATATATATTTATTGTGCACATATCAAAAACAGCTTTAGGCTTAGGAGATAGGGCAGTGAACACAAAAATCCCTGCCTCCAGAAACTTACTTTTGACTGACAATAAGAGGAGAGGCATAGAGGGGTAAGTACATAAGATTCAATAGGGTTTTGTAGACCACTGTGAAGACTTTGTCTTCTACTGTAAGTGGACTAGTTTTGGGCAAAACAGTGATACAATCTTATATATTAAAAGAATAACGCTGACTGCTGTGTGGAAAATAAGTAGTTGGAGTCTGAAGGCAAGACTGCAAGTCAGGAGACCAGTTAGGATGTTGTAAAATAGTCCATACAGGACACGATGGAGACTTAGAAAGGATGGTAGTGATGGATCTGATGACACATGGTTGAATTCTATATATGAGTTCATACACATTTCTGACTGATTTGGGTGTGAGGTATAGGGTGGAGGAGAGAAAGAGTGAGAAAGAAAGACAGAGAGAGAGAGAGAGAGAGAGAGAGAGAGAGAGATCAGCACTGACTCCAAGGTTGGAAATATGGTGACTACTATGAGGATATATTTGAAATAATTGATAAAAGATGTTCACGCATATTTTTCCAAACCAGATGGTAAAAGTGAGTGGATAAGAAATGCTTGTTTGCACCAGTCTATGAATAGGACAGATTCAAAAGAAACAGGTTTGGGAGACTGCTTCATATGGTTTCTTGGAATACGATTGTATTGAAAAAGAATCACATATCAATATGGTTAGTAATTCTCAGTATCAAAACCTATCAAAGGAGTTGGATGAAATATCTTGCTCTTTCTCAGTAGATACATGTGTGAGAGGAAATTTTCATTCTTGTTTAGCCTCAAAACAAAACAAAAAAAATGCAATCATCTTACTGATATGGAACCCAATGTTTTTTCTTCTACTAAGTATCATCTGGCCAAGTAACAGTTTATCCTATTATACAACCGACAACTTCATTATTTTTTAAAATATTTTATTTATTTGTGTGTGTGTGTGTGTGAGAGAGAGAGAGAGCACACAAGCAGGGGGAGGGGCAGAGGGAGAGCGACAAGCAGACTCCCTGCCAAGCGGGGAGCCCTATCTAGAGCTCAATCCCAGGACCTTGGGGTCATGACCTGAGCAGAAGGCAGCTGCTTAACCAACTGAGCCACCCAGGCACCCAGAAAACTTCATTATTTTTAATGATGAACTTACTTTTAGGTGAGAAGTAAGCTCATTTATTATTAATTTCACTTTATATTTTAATTTTCAAATTAACCATATTGTTTTGTATTGTGTTCATTTTCATGGTTACTTTGGTTCATGGCACATGACTGGTTATGCTGGTTTTAAGGCATTTCAATAACACAATTGAACTGATTAAAAAATTATTAAATAAGTACTTCAATAGATGGTATGGGATATGGCAAAAATCACAAAGATTTGGGTCAGATGATTCAGTTCACTCCTGTGAGCTGAGTCAGTCCTGAGCAAGTAGAGATATCTAGCCTTCTTATGCCCATCTGGCATCTTGCTGATTCTTATCAGTGGTAGAACATGAATTTTTTAGTCTAGTGTGACATTGTTTGAGGCACTATACATAGTAGGTTGTAAGAATAATACTCTTGTCTTTGAGAAATGTATAACTTTATGCAGGTATATCTAGTTTTTTAAAGGATAACACCAATAAACATGAAAAGATAATCACATAAGTCACAGACTTTTTCCTCCTGATTTTGAAAAATCCAAATCTTTACTTCAAGGCAGGGTTCAAAGCTTCAAAATCCACCTCCCTCATAAAGCTTTGCCTCTTAACACCACCCTATTTAATTGTACTTTTCACACATTCCTTTAATATATATGTTCATAAGCCATATTATAGAACTTAAATACTGCTTTCTTGCTATTTTCTAATTAGTTATGCATTTCTATGAAGCTATGAGCCTTTTATGAATTTTAATTTGCTTTATTTCCATAGCCTAGAGAAGTCACTGTATGTAATAAGTATTGCCAAAATAAAAGTGATATCATTTTTTTTTTTTTTTAGTGCATCCTCACCTTCAAGAACTATTCTTCTTATAACCTTGTTTAATTATCATTCATGGCTCCAAAAGATTTTTCTTCCTATGATCTTAAGTCCAACATCAAACCTTTGCGGTTTATTGTTTGCCCAGCAGAGTACATGGTGGCATCAGTCACTGTCTATATTATCCGCACACTATGCAGAGAAGCAGAACAGATACGAGGAGAGGATAACGTCAGAAAACATATTTACACTGGTCAAATGGTTCGACCTCTACCAAGCTCCTGGTCATGTCTGGTACCAAGAAAATGTAACTCAATTCAATATTATCATCCTATTAAGACAATGATAACTTACATTAAATAAATAGAAAAAAATAAAATAAATTTCAAAGTTAGGAACACCTCTGGATTATTATTTAAGCCAAAAGGCACATTTCTCTATAGATCCGCCTCAAAACTAGTCAGGGGCCTTGAATTTTCAAAAGTCATCCTGAGGTTCTTGTCTCATCTCCCTTGCCTGACTTTTTTACACTGAAATATTAGCATCTAATCCTGTTTATCTTTGTCTTTGATGTTTTCAGCTTTAATGATTTCCAACTCATAGGACATCCTATTCACTAGAGAATCCATCTGAAGTCCCACCTTTTGCAGGAACTGCAGAACGACCAATAGCCTGACAACAAAGCCTGCTTCAATCCATGCAGAAAACTAAGCAGCATGACAGACATCCCTTGTCAAATAAAATTAGGCCTTGCAGAAATTTACCCTACCAATTTGGGGGGTGGGGAATATAGTGACATGATTCCAGCAAAAGGGCTTGCAGGAATCTGCATTTTCAAAACTGCTTATCTCCCCCGGTTTGCCTTCAGCATCTTCTGTGGGTATCAGGTATATTGCATTCCTAAAAATAATTTTTCTGAAATTTTCCTTCTAAATTTTTCTTTCAGTTCTTAATAAGAGATATTTTTCCCTTGAGTCATTTCACTTAAAGTATTATAACGTAAAATTGATTTAATGACAGAAATTTTATAAGCAAGAAATATTGAAATAAAGTTTAGAATCCAGCTTACAGGTCATGGCAGGTTTTTCCTTCTCAAAAGAAGCTTTATTTAAAAACTAACTTTTTAATAGAAGATTAGTAGTAGGTTTCAATAGAAGATATACATAGAAAACATCCTTCTAGGTGAGAGCTTTGCTATCTTGACTTGGAAACTGAAAAACATCTGTGTAATAAAAATATTGATTACTTTGATTTAAAGGATATAAAAATAGGCAACTTTCAACCTCCTCTATGGCTAAATTTCAAAAAAAATTGATAAAGTATAGTCAGGAATTTAAGAGCAAGACCAACAATGCATTTACAGTTAATATGTATAAGCACAGTGAGTACCTTATTTCTATGATTCTACACCATGTCCCCATGACTACCATAGCTCTAATGTGTCTTTATTCCTTGCCAAATTTTGAGCCCTGCAACTTGTCTATTGGTGTTTACTAGTACCCAGCGATATACCTGGAACATGGTAAATGTTCAAAAGGTATGAATGAATGAATAAGTGAATAAGTAAGTGTGTTGAGTGAAATAAGGTAGTAAATAAATAAGCTTTATGTTGCTCAGTTTTACAGTGTCCTTTTCCCCAAAACTTTCCTGGCCACAGGAATAGCATGTTATAAATGCAAGTTCTTGGCCCCAATCACAGATCTGATGAATCAGTCTACAGAAATTTAGTATTTCAGACCGGGCACCTCTATTTTCCATTAACCAGGTGATTCTCACTGAGTTTAGGAAAACTTCATGTGCTTCATTTGGCTGTTGTCTCTTTCCTAGAATTTCTTTTAATCTCAAATATGTGATTTATTATTCAATTTTCAGAAGGTCTGCTCTTCCTTGACAGTTAATAGGAATGTTGGATACAGCTGGCAGCATAATTCCATTCTAATTGGCTAGTAAGAAAAATAAGTATAGGGGTGCCTGGGTGGCTCAATTGGTTGTGTCTAACTCTTGGTTTCAGCTCGGGTTGTGAGCTTGGGGTCATGAGATGGAGCCCCTTGTCTCCACGCTCACTGGGGATTCTGCTTGAGATTCTCTCCCTCTCCTTTTGTCTCTCCCCACTTGTATACTCCCTCTAAAATAAATAATAAACTAAAAAAAAAGAAAGAAAAATAAGTAGAGTATCTAATGTGGGCCTAAAGAGACTCTGCTTATCAGGGCAACTCGGGACATTGGATGTTGGTCACATTGCTTAAAGGAATTTTTATACTAATTTTTAAATTTTTACTGTCTTGAAGCAAACAAAGCAAAAAAGTTCTGGATGACAACACAGTATATTCTTTTCAACTTGTGCTGTAGGAGACTTCTCTCCACCCTTACCCCAAAATCTAAGACTGTTGGTGAATTTGTAAAATGGGAGTTTTCTGCTTTTGTTACACAGCTATGTCACTTATCTCAACTTTGAAAGTTTGAATGCACCATAGGTGAACTAACACATGTCACATCTATATGAGAAGTTGTTAATGAAACTTTACTTGGGGCACTTCTTAAGAAATCAAATTTAAAGGAACCATTTTCCAAGGTCAGTAAGTGAAAGTATGCTTCAGAATATCTCCTCAATAACACTGTGAAACCAAGTCTTGTTCAGATTGTGGAGGTGACATAAAAGAGAAAGTACGTAGCTTATAAGCAAGAGGAAATTCTGTATTGAGAAGCCATAGCTACCTAAAATATATGAGAACTAAGTTGATATGTTATTGTAGAGTTCACAACATCTAACATAAAATGATTTTGAATATGCAATCAGCAGTAGCACTGAGAGGATGTACTCTATTCAGAAAGTGTACATGAGACTTTAAGGTATTGTAACATTTACAATGGTGCTCATAAATGACGTGTAAATGCATATTCTCCAATTGCATAATATTAATAACTGGTGATAATGTTTCATAAGTTTTTTTGGTCTAAATAACAAAACTATTTAAGTCACCAGCCTCTCTTCAAGTCCTTGGTAATCATACAGTTGAAGTTCATAAAAACTATAAGTGAATCTGGAGCATGGGATCATGAGAGTATGGAAAACTTCCCACACAATCCAGCCACTCAGGTCTTATAAACTATCTCCATAAGCTTCATAACAACAGAGAAATCAAAAGTAAGATGTAAGATGATTTGGAAATAATTTGGAAAATCATTTGATGTGGCCAAAACTTATCTAGAGGGAAAAAAAAAAGGTTTACCCCTACGTACTTTCATTTTAAAATAAGAATTAATGAAAATAAGTACAGGCATACCTCATTTGATTGTGCTCTACTTTATTGTTTTGTAGATAACTGTGTTTTTCACAAATTGTAGGTTTGTAGCAACCCTGCATCGAGCAAGTCTATCAGTGTCATTTTTCTAGCAACATTTGCTCACTTCATGTCTCTGTCACATTTTGGTAATTTTCCTAATATTTCAAGATTTTCATTATATTTGTTATGGTGGTTGGTGATCAGTGATTACAACTTGCTGAAAGCTCAGATGATGGTTAGTATTTTTAGCAAAAATTTTTTTTATTTTTAATTTTAATTTTTTTGATTGTATTTATTTGTGAAAGAGCAAGAGAGAGAGAGAAAGAACACGAGCAGGGGCGGAGGGGCAGAGTGAGAAGGAGAAGCAGACTCTGTGCCTGATGTGGGGCTTGATCCCAGCACCCCAAGATCACGACCTGAGCTGAAGGCAGACAATTAACTGACTGAACCACCCAGGTGCCCCTGCCCCCCCAATTTTTTAATTAAAGTATGCACATTGGTTTTGGTTTTTTAGATATAATGCTATTGCACCCTTAATAGACTACAACAGAGTATAAACATAACTTTTATGTGTACTGGGAAACCAAAAACTTACTTGGCAAAATGTTGAGAATTGTTAAAGTTAAATAATGGGCACATGGGGTACATTGAACTTCACTCTTATCATGTGTTTATGTGAGATTGCAATCTACATTTGCTTTAAAAATTACAGCAGAATTCATTCTTTGCTAATGAATTTGGAAATCTTCATGGAATGTGCTACTTTTTAAGAAATTAAAATTACTGAATTTGACACACAAGGAAGTATTAAAAAAAAAACCCTGATTATTCTAGAGGAAAAGGGGCAAATACGCAAAGAATTTGAATATATAATTTAAAAAAATGATTTATGTATTTATTTTAGAGAGAGAGAGTGTGGTGGTGGGGGGCAGAGGGAAAGGAAGAGAGAGACTTTAAGGCAGACTCCCTGCTGAGTGCAGAGCCCAGCAAGGGGCTCAATCTTACCACCCTGAGATCATGACCTAAGCCAAAAACCAAAAGTCCAACACCCAACTGACTGAGCACCCAGGCGCCCTGAATATATAATTTTGAAACAAATGCAATGGGCAATACATACATATGTATAATATCATATTATAGTTGATGTATAAACAAACATCAACTATAATCTTTATTGAAGTATAATTAACAATGTTATATTAGTTTCAAGTGCACAACATACTGATTTGACAATTCTATAAATTACTCAATGCTCACCATAACAATCGTAGTCAACTATATCAACTACTGCTGCTATAAACATTGGGCTGCAGGTGCATCTTTGGATCACTACATTTGTATCTTTGGGGCAAATACCCAGTACTGCAATTGCTGGGTCATAGGGTACCTCTATTTTCAACTTTTTGAGGATCCTCCATACAGTTTTCCAGATTGGTTGCACCAGTTTGCATTCCCACTAACAGTGCAAGAGGGTTCCCCTTTCTCCACATCCTCGCCAACATCTGTCATTTCCTGAGTTGTTAATTTTGGGTTCTGACAGGTGTAGGGTGATATCTCATCATGGTTTAGATTTGTATTTCCCTGATGATGAGTGAAGTTGAGCATCTCTTCATGTGTCTGTTAGCCATATGGATGTCTTCTTTGGAAAAGTATCTATTCATGTCTTCTACCCATTTCTTAACTGGATTGTTTGTTTTCTTAGTATGGAGTTTGGTAAGTTCTTTATAGATTTTGGATACTAACCCTTTATCTGATAAGACATTTCCAAGTATCTTCTCCCCTTCTGTCAGTTGTCTTTTGGTTTTGTTGACTGTTTTCTTTGCTGTGCAAAAGATTTTTATCTTGATGAATTCCTAATAGTTCATTTTTGCCTTTGGATATGTGTCTAGCAAGAAGTTGTTGCAGCTGAGGTCACAGAGGTTGCTGCCTGTGTTCTCCTCTAGAATTGTGTTGGATTCTTGTCTCACATTAAAGTCTTTCATCCATTTTGAGTTTATCTTTGTGTATGGTGTAAGAGCATGGTCCAGTTTCATTCTTCTGCATGTGGTTGTCCAATTTTCTCAGCACCATTTGTTGAAGAAACTGTCTCTTTTCACTGGATATTCTTTCCTGCTTTGTTGAAAATTAATTGGCCATAGAGTTGAGGGTCCATTTCTGGGCTCTCTATTCTGTTCCATTGATCTACATGTCTGTGTTTGTGCCAGTAACATACTGTCTTGATGATGACAGTTTTGTAATAGAGCTTGAAGTCAGGCATTGTGATGCCTCCAGCTTTGGTTTTTTTCAACATTCCCCTGGTGATTCAGGGTCTTTTCTGGTTCCATGCAAATTTTTGGATTGTTTGTTCTAGCTCTGTGAAAAAAGTTGATGGTATTTTGATAGGGATTGCATTGAATGTGTAGCTTGCTCTGGATAGCATAGACATTTTAACAATATTTGTTCTTCCAATCCATGAGCATGGACCATTTTTCCATTTCTTTGTGTCTTCCTCAATTTCTTTCGTTAATGTTCTATAGTTTTCTGAGTACAGATCCTTTGCCCCTTTGGTTAGGTTTATTCCTAGGTATCTTATGGTTTTGGGTGTAATTGTAAATGGGATCAACTCCTTAATTTCTCTTTCTTCTCCCTTGTTGTTGGTGTATAGAAATGCCACTGATTTCTGTGCATTGATTTTATATCCTGTCATGTTGCTGAATTTTTTATAAGTTCTAGCAATTTAACATCTGCCATTTTAAAAAGAGAAATGAGATAGATAATTTCAACTTTTATAGTATTTATTTTTGTTTTGACTTCAGCATCTGAATACTCTGATGCTCCCAACTAGGATTTTGGATTTGAGGAAATGTTACAAAAGTAAATGGTTATTTTATTTTATTTTTTTAAAAGATTTTATTTATTTATTTGACAGAGAGAGACACAGCGAGACAGGGAACACAAGCAGGGGGAGTGGGAGAGGGAGAAGTAGGCTCCCTGCGGAGCGGGGAGCCCAATGCAGGCCTCCATCCCAGGACCCTGGGATCATTACCTGAGCCGAAGGCAGACGCTTAACAACTGAGCCCCTCAGGCACCCCAGTAAATGGTTATTTTAAGATTTTGTTCTTAGATTCTATTGTAGAGTTGAGAATCCAGTGATTTTGGGGTGAATGCTTATTGGAATCGAGCAGCAAATTGACTTATTCCTAAAGTAAATTTAGTGATGAAAGAATATATGCTGGAATCCTAAATTGGATCATGACTAAGGAAGAGTATTGATCATATGTTGTTTACCTTGGTTTCTGTACAACCCAGACTCTTTACCTTTCCTAGTGACTCTGTGAATTACCTGGCTCAAATTCTATACATTATTTTCCTTACTTATGTAGAACTGACTTAGGTTGTTTATAATCAAGAGACTTCTCTAGTTCACCTCTAAAATTGACAAAGACTGAAGGATAAATTGAAAGTATCCATTATTAGATGACATACAGTTTTATTTTTTTAATTGAAAAATGTTTTTAAGTTTTTATTTTAATTCCAGTTAGTCGGCATGCAGTTTTATATTAGTTTCAGGTTGTACAATATAGTAATTCAACACTTCCCTACATTAACCTGTGCAGGTGAGATACAGTTTTAAAAAGCACTTTTCTGGGCCACCTGGCTGGTTCAGTTGGTGGAGCATGAGACTCTTGAACTCACAGTAATGAGTTCAAGCCCCACACTGTGTGTAAATCTTACTTTAAAAAAAAAAAAAAAGCATTTCCAACACAGTTAGTTGAAGCATAAGATTTTTTGAAGTCTATTTTGTAATATGGACCAAATGCCTTGCAATATGCATATCTGATGATATTTTCCTTTTGGAAATATATCCTAAAGAGAAAGAAATCATGAAAAATTACAAGGATATTAATTTTTGCCTTTTTTTGAATTTGAAAATTAGAAATAAATGTCCACCATTCAATTATAGATGATAGAGCCATTTATTACTGGCACAGAAAACACATAAAACTCTCTTGAAAATGTGATACTAAGGATATTGTGGTAACAAATGGCCAAGATGTTCCCAAGATCCTTATCTCCCAATATTCCAAAACTTGTATGATCCCCTTCCACAGTGAATCATGGCTGGACTTATGTGACCAATGGAATAGTGCAGAAGTGGCAATATTTGACTTCTGAAGCTAGTTCCTAAAAGACATTGCACCTTCTGTCGTAGTATCTTGGATCACTCTCTGTGGAGAAAGGCAGATGCCATTGGGAAATAACACAACACAACTATAGGTAGTAAGAAAAAAGGAAATAATAGAGAATTATAAAAAAATACTGAATACAACAGAAGGCAGAAAAAGAGGAAAATGAGTGAAAGGTTTATGTGCTTACCAGATATTATCCTAGGTAGTTGATCTACTCAATCTTCCATGAGTTAGATTTACAGCCAAAGGAGAAAAGGAGAACAAGTAGCAAGGTGGCAGATTTAATCCAATCATATCAATATTCTATAGACCCTAATTAAAAGGCAGAGATTATTATATTGGTTGCAAACGTAAGGTTTCATTTTATGATGGTTAGAAGACATGTACTTCAAAAATAATGACACAAATGAATTAAAAGTAAAAGGATGATGTGGGGCACCTCCGTGACTCCGTCCATCAGTTGAGTGACGGACTCTTGATTTTGGCTGGGGTCATGATCTCGGGGTCATGGAACTGAGCCCTGCACTGGGCTTTGCACTAGGCAAGGGAGTCTGTTTGGAATTAGCTCTCTCCCTCTGCCTCTGCCCCTCTCCCTGCCCGTGTGAGCTCCCTCCCTCCATCTCTTTCTCTCTCTAAAATAGATAGATAAATCTTTAAAAGAATAAAATATAAATGTAAAAGGATGAAAAAATACAACATGCTAACACTAATCACAAGAAAATTGGAGGGATGTATTAACATCAGATAAAGTAGACTTCAGAGCAAAGGGTATCACTAAGGATTAAAGAGGGTTATTTGATAGTAATGAAGTGATTAATTCACCAAGAAGATAAAATAAGTTTATGTTTTCTGATATATTTTTTCCATGGTCACAAATACCATTAGTATCCCTAACTAAACTACACAAACTTTAGCTGCCTCGTGGAGGAAACACTTGAAAGAATGAAAGGAAAAGCAAACAAAACAAAAAAAAGCAGATGTTACCCGTGGTAGACAGAACACTGGTCTAGCCAAAGATGTCTACTCCCTAATCACTGGAAGCTGTAAATATGTATCTTACATGGCAAACACAACTTTTCTGATGTGATTAAGGGTAAGGACCTGGTGATTTGGGAAGTTTATTTTGGATTATATGGGTGGGTCAAATCTAATCATATATTTCCTTAAAAGTGAGAATCTTTCCCAGCTGAGTCAGGGAGATATGGGATGACAGATGAGTCAGAGAGATGTGACATTGTTCGCTTTAAAAATGCAGGAAGAGGATCAAAATGGGAACGTGGGTAATCTCTAGAAGATGGAAAAACCCAGAAAACAGATTCTCCCCTAGAGCCTGCAGAAAGGAACACCGCTCTTCGAACATTTTGATTTTAGCCCAGGAAATCTGTGTTGGACTCTGACCTAGAGAAATGTAAAATAAAATAATAAATGTGTGTTTTTGACGCCTCTAAGTTTGTGGTAATTTGCTATGCCAGATATATGAAACTAGTACAATACCAATTACTAAATATAATCTGATAAGGAGCTTTGGAGTACACTGAACAGAAACGAATATTTTCTCCTGTTCAACTGCAATACCTTGCATTGCACAACACTTTTTAATTTTGTGGTTATTTTATTTCTAAATAGTGATATCTCAAGACAGTTGTCACTATCTAAATATCTGAAATACCTTTAAGACATATAGGTAGAATCTAGATGCTTCTTTATCCACCCCAGTTATTTGAACTTATTATTTTGTCCTGCTATCAGGATACATCTTTGGATGTGGGGCTCCGACTCCTTGCTGCTGTAGTGCAAGTCATAGTGCAAACAGACTGGAGTTGCATCCAAACAGGGATCAACTGTATATAAAGGCATTTCTTTGAAGAAAGAAAGCATAACTTTTAGAGAAGGTCCTCTTTGTATTTTCAATTGTCTCTTTTGAGGACTAATTGGACCACAAAGTTAAGCAGTCAGTAATTTGTCTTTGTTCCCTGAAACTGCTGGTTTCCACTCACTTCATTTTTCCGTGGTGTTTTAGTCTGTCCTGGCTGCCATAACAGAGCACCATTGTAAGGCTGTTTACAAGTCTGGGTAGGTTATAAACAGCAGAAATCGATTGCTCATTGTTCTTAGAAGTTCAAGATCAAGCTACCAGCAGATTTGGTGTCTGGGAAAGATCTGTTTCATAGTTCATAGATGGCCCCCTTTTTACTATGTCCTCATATGGTAGAAGGAATGAGGGAGCTCTATGGGGTCACTTTTGTAATGGCACTAATCCCATTCATGAAGGCTCTATGTTCATGACCTAATCATCTCCCAAAGGTCCTACCTCCAAATCATCACATTGGTTGTTAGAATTTAATATACCCATTTGGTGGGGGAGAGGACACAAATATGCAGTCTATAGCACATAGTATAATATAACTCAGTAACATATTTGCAAAAATGTTATAATGGGAGGGGTTTTTTATGGATGCCAAGTGATATTATTGTTACTGTGATTACTGTATTTCTTTTAGTCTCTTCTAGCCATAGACTGAATTAATTTTAGCTAGAATTTGCTCACTGTTTTTTTGTGGGGGTTTTTTTTTTTTTTTGCTTTTGTTTTTGTTTTGCCACAATGAAGGATTGTTTTGCATACCTGTATCTCTGGTCTGTTTTATGTCCACTCAACATAATGCCCAGTGACAATAAAGGGAAAAAAAAGTTTTTCATTTTCAAATGTATTTGGATATAAGATGATTCTGGTATTCTATTTAGTGTAACATCATAAAGAATACAAATGAGGACCAGTACTTTAGACTGTGAGATGTTGAATTCTTACATATTCAGAATTAATCTCTAACTACTCTCCTGGGCTTAGTTTAAGAAAACGGACAAATCAAAGAGGTTGAGGAATAATCAGCAGAATTTGAGCATGTGCATATAAAGATAATATTTAAATATAATGAATTTCAAGACAGTATAGAATGTTTGGTTTACATTGAAGAATTATTTTAATTTAGTTTATAATTATGTGTTTCCCTAATAAAAGTTTTATTTATTTTATTTTTTAAGATTTTATTTATTTATTTGACAGAGAGACCATGAGCGCAAGCAGAGAGAGTGACAGGCAGAGGCAGAGGTAGAGGTAGAAGCAGGCTCCCCGCTGAGAAGGGACTCGATCCCAGGACCCTGAGATCATGACCTGAGCCGAAGGCAGACTCTTAACGACTGAGCCACCCAGCCGCCCCCCCGTAATAAAAATTTTAAAAAGTGTACATATCACTATAAAAAGTGAAAAAACCTGGTTAAATATAAAATAAATTAAAAGTATAAAGGATCTAAATTTCAGCCCAGTGTGGTACCAAGTGATCCAAGTAAAGAAAAGGTACAGTTCATTGGAGGAATACTATGTACTTACTTATGACTTATGTACTTATTACTAAGTACTTGATTTCTCATATAATCTTCACCACATTTCCATGACTCAGACTTATAGCCATTTTAAAGATGTGTACACTGATAGTGAAATTTAATAAATTGTGTAAAAACACTCAGCTAGCAACAAAGGTTGGATTCAGAAACAAATATTGAGTCAGTTACAACTCACTACCTATTCAATAATGTACAAAGCAATAGACTACGTACTGACAGTTGTTAAAATGGATAGGAATAGGTTTCTACTAGGGAAACTAGA